>NC_081408.1:696392474-696692474 GCF_030272615.1 Cryptomeria japonica | reverse complement strand
ACGGACTGACAATCGGATACCGGATGCATGAAGGACAAGCAATTAAAGATGCAAAAGACCGTGAACAACATAAGATGGAGAGGGTGCATTTCCATCTATGCATTGACAAAGATCTATAAATGAGGCAAAGAGGTTGAAAAGAGCTCATTTGCACTAGCCAAAGAGGAGAATTTGTTGCTCTAGAAAAGGACACTTGTAGAGAGATGGCGAACATTCCAATGGTGGATCACCTCGGAGAATGTGTATGCACATTCAGATGACCAGACGATGCGGGAGCAGCGGTATGTATCTCAAAAACCCATGTTTTCAATTTTATGAATTTCGATCGCTTGTGGGACATTGCGGGGCCCACAGGGGATGAAAAAACTGACTTCTGCGCTTGTGTAGAGTGAATCCTGCACTTGTGTGATGTCTTCTATGCTTGTGTAGGGTACACAGATGCAGGTTATATGACACAGGCGCAGGACTCATAACACAAGCGCAATTGTGCAATGGAAACCCTAATTTTGGTCAAAACAGCAGGCAAATGATCCGGAAAGGGGGGATAAAGGTAGGATAGGTCAGAGTAGCTTAGAAACACCTTGATTTGGACATGAAAATGAGGAAATGCAACGCATAGGAGCAAACCCTAAAACTGACAAAATGTGCCCCAATTGTGATGCAGAGGCGACAGTATTTGTTGATCACACGAGAGAACCGACTAGACTGCTTCATGCTATGACAAAGACTCAGGAGCACAGAAAGAGATACATTAGAAAGACTGGGGATATACTATATCATGTTCATGCCCGAGATTAGGGCAAACACAGGATTACTTACTGCATTGGTAGAGTGATGGCATTCAGAGACTTCCTCCTTCCATCTGGCGACTGGAGAGGCGACTGTGACACTGGAGGATGTATGGCGTATCCTCCGCATTCCGATTCATGGAAAGATGATAGAGTATGACCCAGTGACAGGGAGAGATGCGTTGTGCAGATTATTTGAGTGCGACATAGATGATCTGGATATCGTGGAGAGGGAGATTGGCTAGGAGACTATGGCATCAGAGTATGATCGATGATATGTGGTGATAGTAGTGGTGATAGCATGTCTACTAGTAGGAGACAGATGAGGACATGGATTCCCTATTGGATGGGGAAGAGTGCTAGAGCAGATGGCGACAGAGGGGACAGTGTATGCATGGGGACCATGTGTACTGGCTATGCTGTATTTTCAGCTGCATCAGATAGCATATCAGGGAGTGCAAACTTTGAGCTGTGGAGTCACATTGCTACAGGTATGGGCATTTGAGCACATAGCCATATGTCGACCGATTACAGAGAGACAGTTAGTACTACATCGACCATATGTGTACTGCTATGGAGGAGAACTGAGATAGGGTCCGTTTGGATACATACTATATTGGTGACATGAGCTAGACAGACTGAGAGAGTTCATATGGAGGCCATATCGTGATTGCCCCGAATGGTCAAATGATAGTGATGAGCTACCGTATTGTAGACAGGAGAGGTACCTGATTGGGCAACTAGTGAATCGCCAGAGAGTAATTGAGTTGTACCTGCCAGAGAGAGTCAGACGACAGTTTGGAGAGAGGTAGGATGTACCTAGGAGGACTGCACACTTTGCCCGATCTCACAGAGAGACTAGTCAGTGGGGGAGTATGATTTAGCCACACATAGCATATGCTGACTTCTCACATCTACAACAGAGATAGTGGGATAGGAGATTAGATGTGGCGGATGCCAGGATGACAGAGGAGTATGAGAGATGGTTTGCATGACTACGGCTAGGACCATTGATAGATCCGGATATTCCAGTATCAAGGCGACAGGAGGACTTCCCACTCACTAGAGAGGAGGATGGAGATGATGAGGACGACGAGGATGAGGCGGTGATGAGGATGAGGGGAATGATGAGGATGGAGATGAGGAGGAGGATGATGAGGATGGGGATGATGAGGATGAGCCAGAGTCAGGCGAGCAGGAGGCATGGCAGGATATACCCATAGAGTCGGAGACAGCTAGGATAGAGGAGATGGAGATGTGCAGGGCTACCATAGCAAGTCAGCAGGATCACATTACGACATTAGAGAGACAGCAGGATCAGTTCAGAATGGAGATAGCCAGACTCACAGCGGCTCGAGATACAGCAATAGCTCAGGCACAGTGAGAGGAATAGAGAGTCACTGAGTTCATTGAGTCGATTAGGGATGCTAGTGCACGTGAGATGACATAGATGCCGGTAGAGACTGGAGAAGAGATACGCCATTGGAGGACACTATATGAGGGTGTCATTGTACCAGAGCAAAGAGCAGCTTCATATCGGGCACGATCAAGGACAGAGAGAAGGGCACACTCTCGAAGGTCATTGAGCAGCATGGGGGTGAGTGGACCTATGAGACCACCATAGCCAGGACCAGGAGGGACATCATCCACGAGACATTGCAAGGATGAGGAGGATAGAGGGAGCACCCAATGACAGAGGCACGTGCTCCTTATGATAGACAGTGGACATTATGTAGTGTGATATTATATAGTCAGCCTGCGGGCCATACTTAGGACAGACAGTCCAATTTTGTACTCCGATATTATTTTGACATATGATATGATATGCATCGATATGATGGGATGCAATGTCTTATGAATTATAGTTATTTTCCATGTATGGATGACTTATGCACTATTTTATGAACATGTACGGATATATTTTTATGTGTTTTTGATGCATTGATAATATGAAATGGATAAAATGCATGATGTAATGCATGATGTTTGATATAATGCAAATTTACTAACCAAATGGATGCAGGATACAGCATATGTGTGGAGATCGGAGAACTAGACCGAACTGACTATCCAAACTGACGGAAGAAATTTTAGTAAGAAGAAATGAGACAAAGGACAGTTAGAGACGAAGAAAAACTTGCTTTCAGTAATGCACTTTGTAGGTGAGAACCTTTATTTTAATGTAGCAAAATGGATGCGTAGCATCGTGGCATGGAAGGCCAGAGCTGAAATGCAACCCTTTTTGCAAAAGACAGACACATCACAGACAAACAGCAATCACAACAAAAAAGAAAGGACCATGATCCATCCCGGTCACTCTAAATCACTCAGTGATATCATCGAGCAACATAGGAACATGACCGAAGTCAAAGATAAATCAATAAAAAGATAAGATGCACAAATTCCAACAAATCAAACAAACATCTTGATCTTCATTGTCAAAAGTTGAAAGCGCTAATAGGACGATCATGTTGTCTGGTTTCAGGACATGCGGTACCCCATCTAAGACAGGACACAGTCTGGTTTCGAGTATACCACACCCTGTATAAGACCCATGATAGTAGAGACAAGGACAAATGATTTTTTTGTGGTTGATTGATATGACAATTTTGATCAGTTGGAATGTTTGGTTTGATTGAAAAGTTCATCTGTTTAAGTGAGATTTCATTTAAAGCACAATGTTGATTGCGAGTCGATGGATGTATGCTCAGTGATCTATCTTATGCATCAAGAGGATATTTATTGCAAAATACAAAGTGCCAAAGGAATTGTTTTTGGATTTTGATGCTTTTCGAGTTTTTACAATTTTTTTTGTTTGTTTTTTTCAGGACTTTATTCGATTTTTTAAGGATTTTTTCAGGACATTTTTCAAATTTTTAGGGATTTTTTCATGACATTATTCAATTTTTTAATGATTTTTTCAAGACATTTTTCAATTTTTTTAAGGACATTTTTCAATTTTTTTTTTTTTGAATTTTTTCAGGACATTATTCAATTTTTATGATTTTTTCAGGACATTATTCAATTTTTATGAGTTTTTATGATTTTTGCCCCCAGTGTCTAGCAAGGCAAGGAATATGACAGGTGAATAAATAGGCTTTCTGAAATGTTGGTGGATAGAGGGAAAACAAAGGCCTTTTATCATGGAGACAATACAAATGCAATTTTCAAGGGCTATTGCGTGATGGGACAAGAGACTGGATATGACAATGTAAAGCAGTGACATGGCATGAGGGACATGTCAAGAGAGTTTTGAAACCATGTTTAAATTTTTGCATCCTTATGTCAGATCAAGATCAAGGAATGAAAAAGAGTGTATGGATAGTGATAAGATATGGATAGGATAAGCAAGACCAAGAATGGATAAGGGACATGGACTGAAGGTTGGGATAGGATACGAGATAGTGGCAGAAAGTTGCAATAAGCCAGGGAATATGGATGAAAGGTTGTAATAAGCAAATGGATAAATGACCAAAAGCTATGATGGACTGAAAGCTACAAACAAGATGCATTATGCTCATGAAGATCCTCAACCTTGTCAAGATCAAAGGTGGAAAATGGAAACTGGACATGAGGGACAATAGGATATGACAGGGGTTCGATAAGATAATGGAACAATGAAGGACAAAAGGATATGATAGGATAAAACCTGCCCCCAAGTGTGGTGTGCAAGAAGTTCATAGATTACGCATGATGCCTGTTTGCCAGGTTTTCATCATGGTACTTGCCCAAGGCACCTGTTTGCCAGGTTTTCACTAGTGGACGAATTATTTTTGCTTTTATTTTTTCTTTTGTCTTTTTTTTTCACTTTTTCTTTTTACTTTTTTTGACTTTTTCAATAGAAGATGGACACATGATAGGGGATGGAAGAAGGACTCAAACATCTCTTTGTTTGGATAGTAGGCTTGAAAAAAATGGACCATGACCTTTAAAAGTATGCTCAAAGACATTGGTAGGATAAGGACATGGAAAATGAGATGAAACTAAGGCAAGGATTTATGCAAAGGATTGGATCAAAGGGATCGAAGGATGAAAAATATGCATTGGATAATGGATAGGGTATTGGAAGAATTGTTCTTGAGTGGATGGAAATGAAGGCAAGATCAACATTGGCACACACTTGGAGGGGTGATGGACTGATGGAGGAACATAAGGGCCCAAAATGGATGAAGAAGGTGATGGAGGAACAAATTTGGAAGATTTGGATGGAAGAATAGCAACTTTGGATGCCAAGTTGGATGTTTCTTTAGGCTTTTGTGCTTCAAGGAGCCGCTTAGGGATCCACATGGTTTTTTATTTTTCATGCTTTTGTAGTTCCTTGGAGTGCATTGCTTGCACAAGGGATTTAGGAACCCATATAGATTTTGACTTTGCTTTATTTTTCTCAGTGGGCCTTTGTGGCCTTTTGGATATTTCTTTTTCTTTATAGATCATACTGTTCTTTATTTTGACATGTCGATTATATTGGACATGTTGATCCTTGAATACATGTGGATTTCTAGACTTATGACTTTGATACTTGGCATTCAAATTGCTTGGAGGGGGAAAGGAATGCATGGATGGATAGGAATGAAATGGACTTCTTCTGGATTGATGAAATTTACTCAAGGATGTGTGCCTTTGCTGACCTTGCATAGAGGATGAAGGGATATAAGGAGCTAAGATGGATGGAAGGTGTGATGGGGAAGGTGTATGTTTTGATTTTCATGGAGGAATGCCAACATCTTGAGAGTGAGTTGTGTAGACATGACCCTTAAGATCGTCTTTGATATGAAGGGGTTCTTTCTCATGAAGGTCTACCCCTTTGCCTTTATGAATATCTTGACTTGTAGGATACTCTTTTCTTTGGGAAGAAGACGCGAGTCCATTATGAGGTGGATATGATATGAGAGAAATAATGAGATCTTGAAGTGGATCGGATTGGACCAAAGTGGAAGAACCCATTGTGCATGTTGAGGGTTCATGAACATCTTGCACTAACATGTTAGAATCATGAGGGGGATTAGGATCATGAGGGGGACTAGGATTGTGTAGTGGACATGGTTCAATGACAGGCTCTTCAAGAGATGGGATGGGAAAAATAATGGGATCATCACAAGAAATACGATCTTGGAGTGTATATGGAGCATTAAGACAAGGAGATGGAGGAACAAAAGGATCTCGTGGAGGATTTAAAGGAATAATTTGATCTTGACAAGGAGGAAGATCATTGGAATCCTCTTTAAAGGTGCTTCGCTCTTGACTTTTAATGGGATCATCAGAAAGGATGGAAGGGATATCTTGATCTTTCTTAGGAAGTGGAATGTCAATGGGATTTGAAAGGACATTTTTTTCGTGAAATGGAAGGGGATCATTTGGGATTGGATGGACTGGGATATCTTGATCTTTCTCGGGGAATGGAGTGTCAATAGGACTTTGGATAGGATGGACAAGAATACGGGAATCATCATGAGTGTCTGGGGAAATGGGATCTTGGTCAACAATTGGATGGGATGATAAGGTTTTTGGATCTTGATCTTGATTTTCTTTAGGACTCATTTCTTCGTGCTCTAAATTATCCTCTTGACATGAGGTTGGACTTTGGATATGCATGGGGGATTCTGACAAGGGATTAATGCTTTGGCCTGAAGGAAATGCACTTTGAACATTTGTGATGGACTCTGGCAAGGAATCAATGCTTGAACATGAGGAAGAGGGACTTCGAATGGGGTCCTCTAAAATAGGTAATGGCAATAAAGTGCATGGTGGCATTGGGTCTTGTATTTTTGAAACATGACAAGGATGTGCATCATGAATTGGATTATCGTGGCAATCAATTATGGATAGCCCTTGGGTAATTTCATCCTTGGGTGTATTGTTTGATGAGGACAATATGGAAGGTTCTTGTGAAACTCCTAGAGGTGTAGGGATAGATGCCATTGGAGAGTCAATTTGTTTGTGAGGGGATAAGGCATTGCTAGACATAAGTGTATTATCTTGATCTTCCTTAAAGAACTCACTTGGTAGTTTCCTTAAGATCATTGCAATAAAGCCACCTTTCTTTCGAGGTTTTGACATAGTTGTATCTGGAATTTGAACTTGTTTAGCAAGGAGTCGGTTTTGATCTGATGTCATGTTTTGATATTGGACTTGGTTCAATTGTTCCGACATGTTTGAAACTTGGGTTGGTGTGTGCTGCAACCTTTGTTTTTGAATGTTTGGTGGTGGTTGTTGACATTGATATTCCACCATTGGTTGAATCATTTGTGGACATTGTATAGTTGGTTGGACATATTGTTGAAATTGGACCATTGGTTGTATTGGTTGAAAATCTGATTGATAGTAAACACCTTGTTCTTGTTGTGGAGGCACATAATGTTGAAATTGATGTTGTCTCTTTTCTTGAAATTGTTTCATCATCTCTATTTGTGAGAGGAGAGCTGGTATGTCTGATCGTTCAAGAAGAGATCTTACATCAATTGGGTCAATATTTGGATTTCGACCTGGAAGTTTTCGAAACATTTTGGACATTTGTGATCTATTCTTCTCAATTTTTTTCACTCTTTGTTCCAAAATCTCATTTTCTTGAGCTAGTTTCTCCTCTAGTTTTTGTATTTGGACATTTACATCATCATGATAAGTTTGATCCAAGTTCTGAGACACGTAGAGATTGGATTGACATGATTGATTGCTCAATTGTGATGACATGGCTTCATAAGAAGGTTGAGACCTCATTTCAACAAACATGTCACTATGCAATGCAACTAATGGGATTGACAAATGCAACCTAAAAGGATGACAATGCAACTTAATGTTTTTGTTGTTTTTCAAGATTTTGACAAACTTTTTGGAATGCAAATCTAAAAAAGAGACCCTTAGGAAATTGAAATGTTGTCTAGACCTCAAAGGTCAAAAGGACCAAGTGATAATAGGACAAATTGACAATGTCTCACCTATATGCTTGGATACTAAGCTAGGTTTGACCAAATGACATTGATGACAAAAAGAGAAAAGGTTTGATAAGGTCTAGACTTCCTAACAATGACTTAGGGTCTATCAAAGATTTGGATTACTCAAGTATGACAAAACCAAGTTTTGACACTATATGCAAAGGGACAATTACTATGCAAATGACCTTAATATGATATGATAATGACCTAAGCTTAATGAAGAGACCTAGGATATGCAAATGCAAATGTATGACAATGGTATTACTCTAATGCAAGAGGACCCATGCAAATGGATGACCCTTATTGATATGCAAAGGAATATGACCTAGGTGAAACTTAACCTTGGTACTTGACAATGACTTTGCAAAATACAAACCTAGGATGAACCTAAATCTAAGTGACATGAATGTTGAGACAAGATTTTGAACAATGTTTGACAACCATGTTTGAAGATGTTTTGAATTTGAACTTTGTTGGATGAAATGTTCTTGTGTTTAACCTTGTTTTGAATCAATTTGCCTTGTTTTTGAAATGAGATGCAATTCAACTTTTGACAAGTAAAGAAGACAAGATATTTTAACTTAGACTCAAGACAATCATGCTCATTCACACATTTCTTATGGTAGGCAAGGACATTAGGTACTTGAGAGGTAGACTTGTTATGGGATTCAAGGAGAATACATAGATGCTTGACCCCACAAGCTCCCCTCCACGACACTCACTTCTCAGGGCAGCCAAGCATCAGTCCCCATGGAAATCTCCCCATGGTGAACTTAGTATCTCTTCCAAGTATCTGAACTTGTCCTTCTCAAGCAACTAGAAGGATTTTTGGCCTCTAAATACAAGGTGTTTAGTCAGGATTTCTGTTAAGCGTTACTCCTTGATGTCATGCAAGCATGATTGAGACATTAAGCCCATCAAGATACCAAACAAATGTAGTTGCGCAAGCATGATTTATACCATGAGGTCCTACTTAGATGTTGATATGAGAAAGAGTTCAAGGGTCATCACTTCCCAAGTAACTGCAATTCCCACGTAACCCTTCCTTCAAAGCTTTCGCCCATCAGTATTTGTTTATAGTGAGTTAGAATACCAAGGTATTCTAGCCGTACTCACTTTGGGTCATTCCCTTCTCACGATTATCACTTGCTTGCAAAAGCAAATGGTCGGGAAGGTAGGCCCTCTAAAGGTGACAAACAATCAAAGACATGAGCATGGTATTGAAGATCTGGATTTCTGATCACCCTAAAAAGGATGAGAGCATACTCTCCTACTCCAATGTCAAACTCAACAATCAAAACAAGCATAGATTCATTCCATCCTATTTAGAAATCACTAGGTGCCTAAAAATTAATTGCAAACACAAAGTTTAGTTGTAGTCCAAGGCAACCTACAAAACCACCAAGTTAGAAGTTTGATATGCTTATTCTTTGACTATCGATTTTGCATAAAAAATGTTAGTAGTTTAATTTGTTGTCTTTGGCATGTGTATGCCAAGGTGCTGCGCAGAGAATTAGTACCAACAAAACCCAAAAAGCAGAAACAGAATGCAAAAGAAAACAACTTGCAAGTGAAAAACACTGTCTTTTACCTTTGTTTCTGGACTTTACACAGGTGCAGAAATAATGACACAGGCGCATAACTCATGACATAGGCACATAATGTCTTTAACACAAGCGCAGAATGCTCAACATGGGCGCAAGTTGTCTTACATAGGCGCAGAAGTCCCCAGAAAACCCTGGACTACCTTGTTTTTGGGTTTTTTGACCTGCAAATCAACACAAAAGCACTCAAAAACACAGTTAAGGGGTTAGATGGTTAGTGTTCACGTCAGGTTAAACAATTAATGTAGCATAGGAAATGTGGAAATCATCACAAGAAAATCAAAATACTAATCTAGCTCAATCACAAAAACTTATTGCAATGATCTATCCTAAACACACTCAATAAAGACATGAAAATGAAACATTCAAAACTAAAGACTATGCAAACAAAATGTAGATCTGAATGCTTCCTTCATGCGGCTCCATTGTCCTTCTTTCTTCTCCAAATAGCTTTTTTGTGGATCTCACCTACTAGTGCATGATTATGACATGAAAGCAAGTAGACAAGATGATTGCTCAAGAGTACTCGAAGCGTGATTGATTCAATAATCTAATTATTCTCATTCTCATTAGCCAAGATTGAATAAATTCATCCAATTTATAGAAAAATTGGAGTCATGATCAAATTAGCATGATTCAATTCAAATGGAAATTGCAAATCAATTATGTCAATTATGGCAAATTATGACAAATTATGCACTTTCTATGCAAAATTGATTGATTGATGATTTATGACAAATTATGACAAACTTCTATGTCAAAAATTGATTGATTGTCAATTATGACAAATTATGACAAATTGGCATGTCATTCCCATGAAATTAGGAGAAAAATAGGAGGAAATTGAAATTAGGAATTAGAAAATAGAAAAATAGAAAATTGATGAAAATTAGGAAATTAAGTGAATTAATTAATAATTTTTCATTTATTAATTAATTCACAAAGAGAGGAATTATTAGCCAATTAAATGAACATTTAATTGTGATGAGAAGACTTAGGATAAATAATTAATTTATTAATCCTAGAGAGAGAAATGACAAACAAGGTTAAATGATTAAATCATGAAACCCTAAAAGATGAATTAACAATACAAGAACGACAATTAGGTCTTGATAAAAGATAATTGATGTTGATTCGATTATGATTCGGATTAACAAAGGAACAATGTGATAAATGATTTGATTGATAAATGTGCCGATTGACGAGGAACAATGACTAATTGATCCAAATTGACATAATTGAGACAAACAATGATTGATGACAAATCGATCGCAAAATGACAAGATTGACAAGAGGACAAGAATCGATGACAAAATAGATTGCAAGACGACAAGATTGAAAATCACAACGGTCAATGACAAATTGATCGAAATATGACAAGATTGAACATAACAACAATCGATGAAAAATCGATCGCCAGATGATAAGATTGATAAGAGGACAAGAATCGATGACAAAATAGATTGCAAGACGACAAGATTGAAAATGACAACGATCAATGAAAAATTAATCGCAAAATGACAAGATCGAACATAACAACGATCGATGACAAATCAATCACCAGATGATAAGATTGATAAGAGGACAAAACCCTAATTAGGATTGATGATGTCCAAAATGATGACAAATGAGCATGCACATTGATGTGATAGGATAAAATCAATCAAAATCATAACTAGATAGTGTTGTCGACAAGACCAAATTTGAGAGCGAGATGAATGAAGAATGTAGAAGAATGACTCGATGCTCACAAATGATAAAAACCAAGTGCGTTACATAGGAGAAGTGTTAATGCGATGCAAAAACCTGAAATGAGGCAATGCGCAAATCTTAAAGTATGATTCCACAAGCGTTGACCATTTTTAGGTGTCTACATAAACCTTAAAATAGAACAAGATAACTTATCAAACCATATGAATAAAACTATCATGAAACTATCATGGACCACCATGAATAATAAAATACTGTTGAAATTCAACTACTTGAGCTGCACCACCACCGCACTACTAATAACATTATGGATGCAAGATTCTAACTATAAAAACTAGAGGAAGAGTTTTACGGATACAAGATTCTAGCTATAAAAACTAGTCGATGAGATCCATAGATGAATATTGTAATCAAAATAGAGGTCTAGATTTAGTTATCAATTTTAACTAAACAGGCTCTTTGCTAGAGCCGAATGTAGGCAATCAGGGAAAGACCACCTGTAGTTGCAGATGGCCTTTCAAAATCCCTTTAGCTACCTCTTGCGATTTTAAAGTCCCTTTAGCTACAAAGTTTTTTATTGTGCTACTATAAACACAACCTTCCTGAAATATTCTCCACCTAGTGTCATTAAACCTATATCTTATGAACACACAAGAAACATTTACATATGGGCAAATTCCATTTCTGATACTGTTCTTGGACAAGTATAGAGGGAAATATTTATAATGCTCCTTAATCAACTAAACTGCCAACAATTTAAGAAAAAACCTTGAAACTCTAAATTTAGAAGTTATAAATATTACTTTCCACCTTTTTCCTTTCCCAATAATCAGAACTTATCAGCCATAATCATTTTTAACCGTCATTTTAATTTTTAACTTTTTTCTTTTGGAACAAGCTAGCATTCGTACCCATGTTGGCGTGAAACTCTTCATTCCACCTAATTAAAGCATCAAAACTCATCATTCTGCTATTGGCATTGCACACTCCAATGAGAATTGTAGGTGATTGAAGGTATTTTCATTGATGGAAACCTTGCAATCCTATGGCACTGGCAGGTACCGGCACCGACAGACTCTACACGTGTAGATAGTTCACTGGCAATGACAATGATGATTATCGACACCCTAGCTGACAAGATTTTGATTATTGCATATTGTATTTAATTGTAATATCTTTTGTAAGCTGACATGGCATATTGTAATAAGACTCATATATAAGTATGAGATCTTGTAGATCATTTTGTAGAGACATATGATAGGATATACACATGGATATGTAGAGCGAATATTAAGGCAGATTTTGCAGTAAGGTTTATGGTTATTGTATGAGCTTCAATCGGTACTGAACCTGGCATAGAAGATGCTTTTTGTAGCAGTACATTAGATTGGATTTCCATAATCCTTTTTTGTAAGTCAGTGAGACTTCATTTTTGTATTTGAGCAATGAGCTCTAGGCAGTTGGCCTTCCTGCATGTGCAGGCACACTATTGTAAGTAATATCCATTCATTGGCCAATGAGTGAATATTGTGGGTCACAAATGCCACTGAGGTTTTTCCCACACCGGGTTTCCTCACCAAAAATCTTGTGTTATGGTGTGCTTTCTATGTTGTGTTTATTGTTCATATTTACTGCATTAATTCTTGTTTACCGGTACATTATTTTGGAATGCAAAATACTTAATAAGTTAAGAAAATATGATCACTAGTTAGATACTGATTCACCCCCGCCCCCCTCTCAGTATCTTTGGGAATCCTAACATCTGCTACAATCATTTAACTACAAATTCAATAATTTAATCAAGAATAAGTTAATATCCATACCCATGCAACACTTCATCCAAATGATAAGCATAAAGTCCTTTGATAGGTGGAGTGTTTTCTATATGAAAAGATGACTTAGAATCTAAGATCAATACTTCATATGTTTTCTAAAAGGTATGTTTCTTATTCCAACGGATATGCAATACACTTTCTATATGGGCTATTTTCAAAAAAAATAGTGAAAGATGCACCCTAATTATTCTACATTTAATTGGACTTAATTTTTATGTATTTCTAAAACAAAGGAAATTGCACTTTGATTTTGATTTATTTCTGAAATAGATCCTAGATAGCTTCAATATACCAATGCTTATGTCCAAGGCACAAATTCGAATATGAGATCAAGAATTTAAACCCAAACAGCAAATAATTTCATAATAGTGAGCCACTTGACCATTAATGCCTAACATTAACACAACTTCATGCATAGTTGCACAAATTATTTTTATAGATCCATTACATTACTCTAGACTTACAGTAACTTGCAAATAGATTGCAATTCCTTCCTTGAAGGAAATCCACATACACACTAGTCAAACACTGACAATCAAATTGCCAAGACAAATCAAAATATCCTTAATATTATGATTCACCATTCATGTAACATCTGCAAGTACAAATGAAGACAATCTTAGAAACAATAACAAATATAGTAGTCTATCCATTCATGTAACATCTACAAGTACAAATGAAGACAATCTTAGAAACAATAAAAAATATAGTAGTCTATTCATTATCTAATTAAAAAAATATTCAGCAAAAGTGTACATTCTTTCTCCATGAAAACACCCTACACACTAGACAAGACAAAGTCCCGTTTCTATTTCTACTCTCCCCAAAGATGAAAAAGTATAGAATCCTTCTTTATGGCCTTGGTATTCATTTTATAATCACAAGCAATGCAACAAGCTACTGACCATTTACAAGAATGTGTAACATGTATTGCAATGCCGAAAAACCACCAGGCCAGTATACATTGAAGCTTTGGTGCTGAGACATAGAAAGCTTCCATGAATGTGAACCACCTTATGAGCCATGCCACTATTGCACATTTGTAGTTATTGATGCAGAGAATACCAAGATACAAGATTCTCATTGCATTTCCTAGTATGGGAGAGCTTTGAGAGTTTTGATTAAGCAGGAATGCTTGATTCCAATACCGCATCACTTATGTCTTCAGCTAGCTTTCTCTCTGCATTCTACCCTTTATAAGGGGGAAATGGCGGTTGCTAGAGAGATCATAATTATTTGCAATTGCAACCAAAGCCTGTAGTTGCACTCAATCCTTTTCAAATCCCTCTAGTTACTTTTGGCTATTTTAAAATCCCTATGGCTACAAGGTAAGTCATTAATCTACTTTACTTCATGGCATCTGCAAACCTTTAGCCATATCTCCTTATGCCACAATTCAATTGCACCTTTTATGGACTTCATTTTACAACCTCTAAAAGCAAGGCAACAACACTTCCTAAAAAAATATCTCTAGAAATATGTCTATCTTCTACATTATGAAATGTAGCATGCGAATAATATAACTTCTATCTTCTACATTTTCAAATACAACATGTGAATAATGACCCTATTTCCTGATTTGTGAAGTGGCGGCAACTGACTGTCACATCTACACTTTGGATTTTTCCACATACTATAATAATCTGTGTGAGATTTACTTTTCTATCATTTCCTTATAATATAAAATATACCATAAGTAATTTTTCATTCCAATAGTTGTGACAGGCACAATATTTTCTATGCAAAAAGGATAGCAGAGAATCTTCGATCAATATTTCATGTGCAAAAAAGTAGCTTTCTAAAAGATTTCATAC
Organism: Cryptomeria japonica; assembly: GCF_030272615.1. Lineage (NCBI taxonomy): Eukaryota > Viridiplantae > Streptophyta > Pinopsida > Cupressales > Cupressaceae > Cryptomeria > Cryptomeria japonica. The sequence goes on along the minus strand of NC_081408.1, from coordinate 696,677,794 downwards.
AGATATTTAGGACACTTACAGCTAAGATGTGATATATTTTCTATATGTTTTTTTCTCCAATAAGTAATTTGCCTTAATTATTCTAATTTTTTATGTGATTCAAAAATATTCACCAATGTATTTATTATTTTCCCCAAAAATAATGAAAGATTCTCCTTAATTTTTCTACATTTTTCATGCAATATGAAAAAAATGGCCAATGGTAATTGTAGACACATAAAAATGTCTCATTGATCATGTACTAATTATTCGTCTAATTGATTAAATAATTCTTTAATTATTTAATTAGATTAATTAATTGTATTCTTCTTTTTCATATTTCTTCATTATCTTACTAATTGTTTATATTTCAATTCTATCATCATTTAGTCATTTAAACCATTTTCTAATGTTAATTAAATATTTATTATTAAATTAATTATGATTATTAATCCCCCAATTTGAATAATATTTATTATTTAAATAAATTATTTTTCAATTTCTATCTCTATTCAATTAATCATTAACCATAAAGTTAATGATTAAAGCACCGGTTTGAACCACAACCGGTAGTTACGAAAAGAAAGTCAATCAAAAAGCGTGCAACTGTCAAGACCCAACTGAAGAGCACCCCCCTCAAATGGAAAAGTGAGGATAACATGTCAACCGATGGAAACAATACCACATCACCAATTGGCCCAGGAGAAAATCATCATCGGTGAATGTTCAGGTGGGGTCACAAATGGCTATACCCAATTTAGAAAGTCTATCAGCTTCACCATTACCTTCCCTGTAGATGTGGCTAACCCGAAATTCATCAAAGGTGGCTAGCAGCACCAGGATCAATTGAAGCCACTGGTTAAGGCGCCAACTAGGGATGTTATTATAGTGGATAGCATTAATCACATTTATTGAGTCTCCCTCTAGATGAATTCTTTGCACCCATAGCTCCTTCCCTAACTGAAGACCTCTTAAAGCCGCTCTGAATTTTGCTTCATTATTAGTAGCCACTCTAATCTTTTTAGAGATTTCTTTTATGCAAAGACCATCAAAGTCCCTTAGAATACAACCAATACCACTTTGACCCGGATTTCCTGTAGAAGCACCATCAAAGTTTACTTGGCTCCACCTAGCCTCTGGTGCATCCCATTTCACCCTCAATCTTGGATTGGCCTGATCCACCAGGACACCCAAGCCAAAAAGCGATGGAATGAGTAGATTTGGAAAATCCAGCTTAATCTTACAATCCCAGTCCGTGTACAAATTTTTCTTTAATGTTTTCGATTGAGCAGCCTCATTCAGGAGCTCAATCAGGTGGTTCTCAATTTTCCCACTAAGAGACAATAGGCTCATTTCTTTTCCCTAAAAGATTCTATGGTTGCTTTCTTTCCAAATTTCCCAAATTAGAAGTGATGGAAGGATAAAAAGCAAATCAGCAAAAAAAACCTTACCTACTGGTTTAGGCCATTGCAAAAACCACTTATCAACCCTGATGGGAAGGGGCCAAAGATTCTCAATTTTCCCATGAAATGCCACCAACACTGGCTGGAGAATTTGTAGAGGAGAAGAAGATGATCCGTAGTCTCTTCCTGCTCTAGACATAAGATACATCTGTTGGGTCCATTGATACCCATTGAATGGAGTCTTTCTTTAGTTAAGATTTTTCTCTGACAAGCCAACCAGGCAAAGGAGCCCACTTTGGGAAGGAGGTGTTGGTGCCAAAAAAGGTTAACAGGCCAATCTTTTTTATCTATAGCCACTTCTTTCAATTTGTAACCAAAACATACTTTGATGGTATTTTGGATGCGTTGCATTGGTTTTGTCATTGATGTCAACACTTGTCAACACTTATCAGCACTTGGAAATCTTTGGTTATGTTCACTGGCATGTTTAGTGACTTATGCACAATCACTGGTATCTGGTTCACCGACAGGTTATATTGTTCACCGACACTTGGAATGACTTGGAGATTACTTGGTTATATCAAAGACATTGTTTGGACACTTTTTTTGGTGATTTGTTCATTGGTCTAATCGGGTTTGCATATTTGTTGTTACTAGCAAATAGGTCTAGGTTATGCACCAGCAAGCATATCTATTCCAGATCAGCACGACACATCATGAAGATGATTTATTATTATTGTAAATGAATTAAGCCGACATGATGCATCACACAATGATTCATTTGTAATTTATTTTATTGTAATATCCTTAGTGAGTCGACCTACTCATTTGGTCTTAGGTTATGGTATAAATGTAAGATCTCATTTGTGACATTGTAATAGGATAGTGGTGAGGATTTTAATAAGCTATATGCAAATATAAGCAAAGCTATACATGTAGAAATCATTCAAGATTGAAGGAAGGTTTGAAGAAGACAAATAAGAGCTTAACCGATACTGAATCCAGCATATAAGATGCTATTTTGAGCAGTGCATTATCATTGGATTTAACCATGCAATTATAGTCAGTGTGACTCCCATTTTGTGATTGACCAGTGAGCTCTAGGTAGTTGGCCTTTCTACATGTGCAGACTCCATATTGTACGCACATACTATCTACAATAGTATCATCTGATTGTGGGTAATGTTTCCCACCATGGTATTTCCCCTTACAGGGTTTCCATGTACAAATATCTGTGTTATGTGTTGTGGATGTTATTGTCTTTCTGTTTCATGCATTGAACTTTACCGGTATTGAAATTAACTGATAAAACTATCTACCAGCATAAAGTTTGGTTTACCAGTATTAAGCATTAAGTTTTGGTTAAGTTAGTTTTGGTTTGAATTTATTAGACAACTGATTCACCCACCCTCTCTCAGTTGTCTCCGGGACCTAACATAATTTTTATTTGCCATCAGAGGAACCATACCACCTAATAATGTCCTTGTCAGGGGAAGGGAAAATGGTCCTTTTGCTGAGAATATCGGCAAACAAGTCTTTCTGATGCTGATCCAAGTTTAGGGGAACCAAGGAGTTCCATTTCCATGTAGCAATACCATTTTCTTGGATCGTATAAACATAATCATAGATATTGTGCCCCCAGAGGAAACAGATTTATGCGATAATAGGTTGCAAAGAGGGGTTGTGACATAGGGTATCTTCACCAAACCATGAGTCAAACCAAAAGGAGGCATCCCTGCCATTCCTGACATCCTAGGCAACCTGATCACTTATGATTTCCCTGATTTCCACAATAAAATTCCAGATAGTCGAGCCTCTGGGAGGATTGTTTATAGTGAGAATCCTTTTTGTCTCCAAGGAGTCCAGATAATTATGCTTCAGAAGCCTTGCCCATTTTTGCTTCCCGCCGCTACAAATTTTCCAAACCAGTTTAGCACCCATAGCTAAATTCATAATTGAGATTTGGCTAATGCCAGCACCCCCTTTCTTTTTTGGTTGGCTGATCTTTTTCCAAGATACCAAAAGAAATTTCCCTTTGTCATCCGAGCCATTCCAAAGGAGCTTTCTCATAAGAGAGATCAATTCATCTTCAATTGCCATTGGTAATCTTAGGCAAGCCTTGAAAAAAACTGGTAGCGCAGAAAGGACTGACTTTATCATAGTGAGCTTCCCAGAGAGGATAACCACTTGCCTTTCCAAATTGCAAGCTTGGATTTACACTTATCAATAAGATGCTTCCAGTTTAGACTTATCAATAAGATGCTTCTAGTAGTGGTTCCAAGAAACTTCCCTAGGAAATTTGCAACTCTAAGATAAAGAATTCTTGATAATACATCTTGCAAGTTAATTGGAGTGTTGACAAAAAACACTTCAGATTTGTGAGAGTTGATTTTGTGGCCGGAGGCCATACAATAATCATCAAGGCATGTTTTAATTATTCTGGCCTCCCTCCTATAGGCCGAACCAAAGAGAACAGTGTCATTGGAAAACTGTAGATGAGTCATTTTTTCAACCCCTTTTGCCACATTGACTCCAATCCAACAATTATCTTGCTGAAGAGCTCTTATTGATCGACCTAAGGCTTCAGCCATTATGATAAACAGAAATGGTGATATTGGATCACCTTGTCTGATTCCTCTTGTCGAGGAAAAGAAACCATGAAATGAGCCATTAACCAGATCAGAGAATTTGGAGGAGGAGAGACAACTCATAACCCAAGTGAGCCATTCCTTGCAAAAGCCAAATTTATTAAGAACAACGAATAAGAAATCCCTATCCACCATGTCATAAGCTTTCGGGATGTCCAGTTTTAAAATCATACAGGAATCCTTGGTCTTCTTGGCTATGTGAAGCATTACTTGAGCAATGATAATGCCTTCCACAATGGATCTTCCAGGGGCAAAGCCACTTTGTTCATCTAATATGATGTGTTTAAGGAGGGGTTTCAATCTGTTAGCTATGATCTTTGTTACAATCTTATATACAATGTTGCATAGAGCAATGGGCCTAAAGTCGCTCATCTATTGTGGATTTTGTTTCTTCAGGATTAGAGTAAAAAAGGTGTGATTAATAGCACCTAACATTATTATCTTCTTTCTTGATTCTTCTACTACAAGATGTAGATCTCGAGTAATGATATCCCAAAAATGATGGAAGAAAGCAGCAGGGAAGCCATCAGGGCCAGGAGTCTTATCTGGTTTTAGCTGGAAGGTAGTATTCCTTACTTCATCAATTGAAATAGGAGTACAGAGAGCTGAATTTTGATTATCGGATATAATGGATGGGATTGAAATCAGAATTCTAGTTCTTGCTTCATGATCAATCTGGTGATAAACATTAAATAAAGAGTCAAAGAATCTTACAGTTTCTTGCGCAATGTCCTCATAATTCCTGATAGTGACACCATCCGGTCTCATAATCTTTGATATTTTGTTTCTATTTCGAATGGCAATGGCTGACCAGTGGAAGAATTTGGTGTTTTTGTCACCTTCCTTTAACCATAACTCCCTAGATTTTTTACGCCAGTGGATTTCCTCACACTAAAGGATTTCATTTAGATCAAATTTGAGGGTATTTTCTCTAATAAATAGATCCTCAGTTATTCTCGAAGTAATAATAGAGTTGGTTAATTCTTCCAGATCAGCCTTAATTCTTAGTTTCTCCATATGAATATTCTTGAAATGGCTCTTATTCCATTCTTTGATCTTAACCTTAATATACTTGAGCTTCTTATTGAGAATGAGTAGTCTCGATTGATTCCCAAAAACTAGTTCATTCCACCAAACAGATATAAGTTCATATAGGTTAGGCACTCTAAACCACATTTTCTCAAATCGGAAAGGAGTACCTCCCTCCACTTGACCCATGACGACCTCCAGATAGATCGGGTTGTGGTCTGATCCGATAAGCGGGAGAATCAGTGACTCTAGAGCTATATTTTGTCCTAGCCACTCAATAGTAACAAGAAACCGGTGAAGCCATTCAGCAATATTAGTAAAACCCACTCTCTAGTTCATCCATGTAAAAAATCCATTTTTAGGAACAATGTCTAAAAGGTGGTTCTTCTCAACAAATTCCAAAAAGTCCTTTTGGGATGTACCAGTCCTCTGAATACCCCCACTTTTCTCAGTGCCAGAGAGGATCGCATTGAAGTTCCCGGCTACCACACAACTGCCATCGGTAATACTACTTAGTTTGATGGATAAGAGATCTGAGGGAGAAGATTTGTCACCAGCAGAAGATGGCCCGTACACATTGAAATGATTGAAATTCTCATTCCGTCCAAGAATAATAACCAAGCAGTGTTGCCAATACTTATCTTCCCCAACAAGTGAGATCCTAACATTCGTGGGATTCCAAATGATTCCCAAGCCACCAAAGGCTCCATCTGATTGCCTAAACAACCCATTCCATTGTTTCCAAACTCTCATTTTAGCATCAGTCTCAGCCTTACTCCATTTAGTTTCCTGTAGTAGCCAAATATCTCCTTTGGTGTCATTAATCTGGCACTTAATCAAGTGCCATTTGTCAGGGGCATTGATGCCCCTGACATTCCAAGATAGGAGTTTCATTGCTCCTGGGGAAGGGCATTTCCCTTCCCTAAATTAAGTTTGGTTTGACCACTGCTAGCATAATTTTTCTAGATTTGTGTCCCCACACACCTTTTGGCTTAAAATTTGGTTTATCAATAGTTGAATCCGACTTCCCAAAACCTTTTGAAGTAACCTCCAATATAAGATCAAAGTCAGGTTCAAAGTCTTCGTCCCCCTCCGAGGAGGGGGTTTCAATTTCACCATCTTCCAATTCAATATCTATCGAGGGTCAATTCTTCCCTCCCATCTCCTCCAGAGTGTTAGTCTCCATACCCTGAGATTGAAAATTGCCATATTCAATTACCAGTTGATTCCTGGGCACAAAAGGGGAGGGTGGAATTGAATCCACTAACTTGGATTCAATGTCTGCTTGTAAGGTTTTAGTCTTTTCTAGCAGTATGAGAAGATCTTGTTGGCTCTCGCTTTGACCAGAGGAGGGAGGAACTATGATCAAAGGAGTTGCCTCCATTAGTGGAACATTCTCCTTATCAAGAGTATCATTGCAAAATTATTCCCCGATGTTAGTGGAAATAGGGGGTTCCAGTTGTAGCTTAACCTTAATAGAAGATTGTATGCAGGAGTAACTTCGATGTATCATGGCTGAAACATCACAACTAAAACCGGTATGATCCAAGGAGAAGAATTTTGGATAAATATGCAGTTGATCTTCTCTATCAATCTTTTGGATCTAGATCTTTCCTGCCCCAATAATTCTGACTTCATTAGGGATCTTGGTGATTTGATCTGTGCTAATGCAAGTTTTGAGGAAGCTTCCCATAATTTATCCTCCAAGATGTCATCTGCCGATACAAAGGTGCCAAGGTCTTTGCATATATCCTTAATGGCATCAATGTGCCAATAATCTGAGGGACAATTATACAGTCTTATCCATACCTTGCTTTCCGGCAATAAATGCGTTTGGGGGTTGAAATTGGACTGCCAATCAATGATGTGAACTTCAATGTCATCTAAGATGTATGGACCTTTATTTTTAGCTTGCCATTTCACCTCGTTGCTCATAAATTCAATCATATCGAAATAATTCGAGAGAATATTAATGTTAATATACTTTCCCCACTGCACTCTACACCAAGATTCAAAGTTGTCCTTAACCGACTTTCCACCACCCCACTTGACGAAAAGGCAAGACTCAAGAAAATTTGACCTAGCAGCATTAATTTTATTCTCATCCAAAAATATGGTGGGTCTTGAGGTTTTTCTTACCGGTTTATGAAGACGGGGTCACTGAGGGAGGGAGGATCCTCTTTGAAAGTCAGGGTGTCTTTCTTGGTTCGACCAAGGGTTCCGATTTTTAGGATGGAAGTTGGATCTCCAAAACCTAGCTTGGTCAACCCTTGAGTTATCTTTCCTAAAGCTCCCATTCCTCTTTTGGAAATTACCATGATCAATCACGGGAACCAAAAAAGAGTCAGACTAAGGATTGCCTCTCCCGAGTGCCGTGTCAGAAATGCTAGGTTCAGGTGGTGGAAACCAATTTCGGGGGGCCTTGGATGCGGGATGCTTAGCCTTGCGAAACCAGCCTTTGCTATTCCAAATGAAACCATTTTCCTTCCACTTATGCGGGTCAATAGGGCACTGGTTACCACTTGAATAAGGATTTCCATAGTTTAACCGCAGTCTAGAATATCAATTACCTTGGAACATATCTGCTTTCCTAGCATTAACCAGTTTCTGCGCAACATGCAATCTACCTATCTCAATGGGGAAGTCAATGTCTGCTTCATTGCTCCAAGATCCAACCTTCGTGGACTGAGCGTCAGAATAGTGCACATCAGTAACTCTGCTCCTATCGCCAGTGTTGATCCTGCTACCATCCAATACCGCCATTTCGTTGATTGATTTAACCCGTTTCTAAACATTAATTAAATATTTATTATTTAATTAATTATGATTTTAATCCTTTAAATTAAATAATCTTTATTATTTAATTAAATTAAATTTCTAAATAATGAAATATTTTTGCTAAATTATTTAATTAGCTAATTGATTCTTCTAATTTCATTTAATTAATTCCCCAAATTCTAATTTCGTTTAATTTCAAATTCTTCTAATTTCTTCCAAATTCAAATACATGTGCATGATTTCAAAAATCAAATTGAAAATCAAATTCAAGTTCTAAATATATTCAACTAATAAATTAAATTTAAAATAAATTCAATATTTGAATTAAATCTCATACAAGGATTAAAGTGAAAATCTAAGTTAAAGATCAAGCACATGCTAAATTAATTAATTAATTAGATCATTATCTTTTGAATTCCTATTTCTATCTTCCACTTTGGTTTTTTTCCAAAATGCATTCAATCAGTCATCTCAGTTAACTATTCCATCTATTTTAATTGAGTATTTCAATTAATTAATTAAATGCATCATTTCTTTAATCCCCTCCAATCATTCTTTTTGTATCTTCCAATTAACTTTTTCTAAATAAAGCTTTCTTTGTCATCAATTAATTATCCTCGAATCATTCTTTTTCACCTTTTAATCAGTCGTTTTCTTAATCAGTTAACTCATTTATCTATTCAATCAATTGAGTTCTACCTCCAAATTACTAGTTCAACTATCAATCAACATGTGAGCTCACCTGAGTTCCACCTCTTGGTCAATTTGTTCCACCTCTCACTCAATCCTCTCTAATAATCTATAAATTGAGCATTCAATCTCCATTTTCAACAATCATGAACTTCGAATCTTTATGTCACTTGTAGGTTGCTAGCACGATATCTGAGAGCCACCATACCACAAAGAAGAGAAGAGCAATGGAAACTATATGCAGTCTTGCAATAAGGGATTTTGATTGCTAAACGTTATATTCCTATTTCTTGCTTGTTTCGCATTATTCCATTATTTGTTTGTTTGAATTCTAATTAGGATAGGGATTCGTAATTTCCCTTTGATTCCTAGTTAATTACATGATGAATTTTACATATGACATTTTGGTGAACCTGATGTGAACTAACAACAATTTAACCTTCTTTTTCTTCTGTGTGATTTTGGAGATCGTACGAGATTTTTTAATTTTTTTTACAAGTTTGTACAAATTGTGTAACAAATTCCAAATCACGCAATCACATTTACAACATCACTCAATCACATAGACAAGCTCACACAATCGATCACCTAGGGTCACGCATTCATGCGGACCCCATCATGCAAAAGACTTCTCTGTCACACATTCGCTCATATATTGTCATGCATTCATAAGGGTTATTTTTGTGTCTGTTTATCTACTATTTCTTATTTCTTGCTCTCTATTTTGTTAAATTCTATATGAAATTAGGTAAATCTAAATACGGTTTACATTTATTACATGATTTAATTATGACATTTTATGGCACATTTAACAATTCAAGATTTTAGGTGCAAGGAGGACGAAGGAACAAATAAGACAAGGCAGACGCTATCAACAAATCCTAAAGGCAGAAAAGAAGATACGAGATCTAGATGACCAACCAACCATTGACAGATACAACAACCTAGTTCTCTCATATAGATTAAAATATGATTTTCTTAACATAGAGTGGATGATGAGAGATCTTGTTAAGGCATCACAATCTGTTTTGCAGGTTCACGATCAGAATTAGCTTTCTTTTTTATTTTTGTTTGGTCTGTCTATGTATCATGCATTCACCTAGCTAGGATCACGCAATCGCTCTGTCAGGATCACGCAATCGCTCGGGTATCATTACGCATTCTTTTTTTGCTATTATTAATCTTCTGTTTTCTGTGAATTTTCTTGGGTTACTGATTATCTATTTGTAGCATGTGGTGAATTTACAAAGAGGATCAAATTATTGCTGAATCATAAACACTCATGCTATCACCTTTCAGTTTTGGGCTTAAAATAAACCTCGTTAAAATGGACATGCATGTTATGACACTTCAGTTTTGGGCTTAAAATAAACCTGGTTAAAATTGACATGCATGCATTTGCATTTCAATTTGGTGTTTTAAAATTGACATGCACATGCAGATCTCACACCTAAATTTGGGTTTTAAAATGAACATGAATCAGGCATATAAATAGAATAACTCACATTTCTTTTTTCTTAAGGGAAAGAACTTTTTATCATGTTTGGGGTGGACCTACTGTTGCATTAACTACTTTCTACCCACTTTAGGGGTCTTAGGAGAAAGGGAAAAGGTGATAACAACGCCCAAATTTTTCATTTTAGTAGTGAGGGGTATCTTTGACTAGGGATTTCATCACCCCACAGAGGTACTTTGAATTGGGGTGCATTGGGGATATCATCTCTCCCAACGTACTCTCGAGCAGGTTTTTTGAGCCACTATATAAATATGTTGTTTAGGTGGCTAGAGTGTTGAGTGAATTCAATGTATATGGGGGCCTTCCCTGCATCGATAAGCTCAACTAAAGTTGTAAGTGGCTTGCTCTGAGAATCTATCATTGGATCGGGGCCCCTCAACATTTTACAATAAGAACCAACTTAGTAGCCCAATTCCCACATTCAATGATTCCAAGACTACGGATCGTACCTCATAGATACCCCTCATGTACCTTGTAGTATGAGACAAAAATCCCTTGGTGATAAGATCTTTGGATCTTCGGGTAAGAGAGACTGGCATGCCCGAGAAGTGTGTGTCGTGGAGTGGAGCCAGTGCTGCTAGAATTTCTATTTGTTCATTTTGTTTCGGTATTTTGCTGCGGGGGGCTTATTGAATGGTTTCCACTTTCCAGCCTAAGATTATATTATGTGCTTTTAAATGTATCACTGTACTAGACCAGTTTTGAGTTAGTATTTGGGCTATTTCAGGCCCTATCTTATGTATCTCTGAATTCTCAGAGTTGGTTAGAACATAGTTTAGTCAGCTATAGCTGTCTTCAAACAACTATTCTCAGATTTGGAAAACAACAAGCTTGTCCTACACACAGAATTATTGGAAACAAAGTCTATCTTGAAATGTCAAACAATCCTACAAACTCAAAATTTTACATACTTGTGACCATAGGAAGTCCTTGCATAGTCCTCATTATTGTCCTCATATAGTCCTTATTTACATCCTTACTTTGCATAAGTCCTTGCATAGTCCTCATTATTGTGCCCATTATCGTCCACATATACGTCCTTAGTCCTTATTATTGTCCCTATTATCGTCCTCATATATGACCTTAGTCCTTGCATAGTCCTCATTATCATCCTCATTATAGTCCTTATTTACGTCCTTATTATCGTCCTCATTTACGTCCTTAGAATTTGCATAAGTCCTTGCATCATCCTCATTATCGTCCTTATTATCATCCTCATTTACATCATTAGAATTTACATAAGTCCTTGCAGTGTCCTCATTATCATCCTCATAGAGTTCCCATATATGTTGTCATAATCCTCACATAAGTCCTTATTTGTGTCGCATTGACCTCCTAGTTCATTTTAGTGTTGTTATAATCTTCATTTTAGTCCTTGTCTAGACTTCATATATGTTTGTCTTAGTCTGTCGCCATTTGGATAATCGTCCTAGAAAGTCATACCCCAAACGTGCAATTCATAATCAGAGGATCAATCAAACTCAACCTCAACTCAAACAAGTTTGTCAAGTTAAACAAATCAAACATTCACATTCAGAGAAATGGAGAAAACATCTTACATGTTGTGATCCTAGATCCAAACCAATCAAGAAAACATCATGGATTGGCATTATACATTTTGTAGAGAAGGTGGAGAATTCATCCCTTCCATTCCTATTCCATCACCATTCATACAAACCTTAGCTCAACAGATCAAGACTTTGCAACAATAAATGATAGACATGACTAGTCCTAACAGCCATAAGGGTTGATTAGAAAAACTTATGAGAGAAGTGATGACCACGAGGGAATAAATATCAGGCCAATCTTCTTCTTCTTGTGATACCATTCAAACATGCCAACCTTCATTCTTCAACAAAATCATTCATACCTCAGTTCAACCAACATTAGAGTCATGTAAAACTTTTTTTTCTTGGAACCCACTATATCAATCATACCAATCATATCAACCCAACAATCAAACCCCTGTCAACCAAAATCAAACCCCATTCAACCAAAGTCCAAAACAAAATTCATATCAACCCAACAATCAAACCCCTTTCAACCAAAATCAAACCCCATTCAACCAAAGTCCAAATCAAAATTCACACCAACCCAACATTCAAACCCTTTTCAACCAAAATCAAACCCCATTCAACCAAAGTCCAAATCAAAATTCACACCAACCCAACATTCAAACCTCTTTCAACCAAAATCAAATCCCTTTCAACCAAAATCAAAATCAAAATTCATTCAATCAAAATCAAACATCTTTCACCCAAAATCATACTCCTTTCAACCAAAATCAAATCCCTTTCAATCAAAGCCCAAATCAACCATATCTATCCACCATTTCATCATCCCTTGAAGTCACACAAGACCAATCCATGCCATCTCTATCTAATAACACAACCTCCCAAGAGCTATCCATTACACAAATCCAATCTAATCCAAGTCATGATGCTAGTACTTTCCATGCTTCATAAATTCAAGACCCAATCACATCATACACTTCTATCACAGAGAGTCTCACTCAAAATTCTTTCTCATCAGGCCAAAGGGTTGAAACATTCCAAGAATCTCCCATGTAGAGTGATCTGGATGTTGATAAAACTAGAGAAAATTTGAAAGCCAGAGAGAAAATCATTTTCTCAAATACAGTTACGATTCCCTTTATTCATTGAAAGAACTTTCATTAGATGTAGAAGACGCCATGAACTCAAGAGCCGGAGAAAAATTGGAAATATGATTCAGAGTGGACTGGATTTGATGAGAAAATAGAGAAACGCTACAACTATATTTAATGTGGACATGAAAAATAGTCAAATCTTATTTAGCATAGCGGAAAGGACCCAATAGTTGAGCGTGTTCCAATTCTTGTGATACAAGTTGTTGATTTAATACCCCATACTTGCTAATTTAATGTCCAACTTTTGTACAACATTGCACCAATAGTTGTATGATAAGTACCAATAATTGAATGAAATATACCATTTGTTGTGAAAAGTAACCAATCATGTGATGCCACATCAGCTGCACAAGTATTGGGGCCCTTTTGCACAACTATTGGTCTCACTTTTTTGGGGGGTGCTGTGTTTGGACACCTTGGCAAAAACCATGTTGATGTGGCATCATATTTGATGAGGTGGCCCCGAAACCTTAGTTATAAGCAGGGGACTTGCCAAGTAAGCTGCTGTAAAAAATTCGGAGTGATTTGAAAATTCCACGTAAGATTGATCCTTTCCCCTATTTCGTGTTTCTTTCGGAAAATTTATCTACAATATGAACTATGGAGGTCTCTTACCGAAGGCCACTTCATTTTTGTAAGAGTTTTCATTTTCTAACTTTACTTTTCTGTGACAACTGACAAGAGCCCACTAAATTTTCTGACGCGGTTTCTCCCCTCCCTTTGAAATTTACCCAAAATTACACTGCAGAAGGCGTTTCTTTATTTGAACTGGACAACTGGCCTTCTCTGATTGACGGTTTACAATATTTCATAAGCTTGCAAGACAATTGAATACATCGTAACCATCTATTTTTATCGCCGGGTTTTTTTGGTTCCTATCCACCACTGCACTGTCCATTTTCGTCGCCGGTTTTTTGGGCTTGACAGTTGCAACCAAGTCTAGAATTTGACGGCCTAAATGGTCATTTTTTCACTTTTGCACCGTATTTGTCAGCTTAAAAAATTAGTAGAACGTATGCATTGACATCTTTTTTTTTTTTCTCAAACTGTATAAATGACACTTCAAATTATGAATAAACCGTAAAATAATATAGTAGGTAATAAATATCATAGAATATTATGATTTATAATATTGATATATATCAATTTAGAATGCTTATTATTTCTAATTTTATAATATTTTAATATGATTTTTTAGAATAGTTCTATTTTTTTTCATATGAATTTAGAAACTTGTCATAATTGAAATGAATTGAAATGATAGAATATAATTGATAAAATATTTTAATATGAATTTTTACAATATATTCTTCTTTTTTATATATGAATTTAGAAACTTAATCAATTTAATTTTTTAAATATATTTAATAAGATTGTTATAGAAACTTGTATAATATATATAATTTTTAAAAATTTTAATGTTTATTATTACTAAATTAGTAATTATTAATTGATTTTCGTTTAATGTTAATATATAATATGTAGTAGTGTATTAATTTAGAAACTTATTTTATTAAATTAAAGACTTTTGCATTTATTACTAATTTATCATTATTTTCTCATTAAGACAATGATTTTCATTTCTTCCCAAGAAAGATGTGCATTGTTGTGGCTTCAATCTTCTACTTTTATTTTTTTTGACAGTTAACATTTTCTACTTTTATATTTTTTGACAGTTAACATTTTTCTTAAAACGTGAAATGAAAGGCATTGAAATGACTAAACCGTCATCAAAAATTCATATGACAGGTAGGGGTGACCGTCAAATTCCAGGCCTAATTGCAACGGAAACAGCGTTTAAATTTACGAAGAGTGACATTCAATCTATTAAGTGATACAGTTCTCTATTACATTTATGAAATGGGCCCACAAATACGGTTTTCGTTAACGTGGATTTTTGCTACAACCAATAGTGGAAATAGAGATGGGTAATGACTAAATGACCAAACAATCAAACACAAAATTAGACAAGGGTTTCATGGGCATTTTGAGCTCTTTGTCGAAGAGGAACATTTGTCCAGCAAGTATATTATAATTGACTAAAATAATTTTCTTTGTTCAATCGTGGCCACATTTCCAATTTCACTTATTTGAAGATGCCAACACAATATTTAAATCATGACGTATAGGCTATGAGAATAAATTTTACTTTTACATTTTTTAATTATTTACTTTCACAAATAATCTTGATTGTTTTCTAATGCAAGCACAATATCTAAACTTAACCCTCCACTCCACTCTTTATAGTTCTAGTTCGTTGTTAGGGTCCCACTGTCCATTATATACTCCATTATTGATGCCACTAAGACTGGCCCCCCTGTGTGTTCCACGTGCTTCTTACTTCTCACATCAATTTCCTTATTTTCTTTTATGAATGTCACTTCTTGTCATCACCGACTTCTCCTATCTTCCTTTGGCAATGGCTACACAGGGGACAAAATGGCCCACCCCATGCCATGCCATGTGATGACGTGACCGCCCGTCCAATCTAGATACAATATTTACATAGTTTGAATTTAATTTTTTTACTCGTGTGTAATTTATATACATTTTATTTTGTAAATTTGAGCAATAAGTTATAGTTTGAATTAAATTTTTACTTATCTGCAATTTTTTTTTATATATCAAATATTATATGTTTAATTATTCTAAAAATATTAAGAATGAAAGAAGATTGAAAGATGTCATTCTTTAAGTAAAAAGTTAATTCAAATTTCTTTGTATGTTTATTATTATTATTTACATAGTTTTAATTTAATTTTTTTACTTGTGTGTAATTTATATACATTTTATTTTGTAAATTTGAGCAATAAGTTATAGTTTGAATTAAATTTTTACTTATGTGCAATTTTTTTTATGTATCATATATTATATGTTTAATTATTCTAAAAATATTAAGAATGAAAGAAGAACTTTAGAAGATGGCATTCTTTAAGTAAAAGGTTAATTCAAATCATTATTAATTTTTAATCTTTTTAACCTATATTATTAAGTTATAATGTTTTTAAGTTTTATTAATTGTTTATTTATTTAGGTTTTTATAATTTAATTAATAAAATTTACTTAGTATATTTTCTTTGTATGTTTATTATTATTATTATTTAATCAAATAATAAATAATATATAAATTTAATCAAATATTTTAACAATTTTTTTGATATGCAATATTAAACATTAATCTAAAATACACCTATCAAATGAAATTTTGAATAAATATATTTTAAATTGTCAATCTAGAAACAATATTTACATAGTTTGAATTTAATTTTTTTACTTGTGTGTAATTTATATACATTTTATTTTGTAAATTTGAGCAATAAGTAAAGTTAATTCAAACTATAAAAACTTAAAAACATTCAAAGAAAATATACTAAGTAAATATTGAACTTTAGAAGATGTCATACTTATTATAAAAATTATAAAAAAAATTAAAATAAAAAATTATAAAAAAATTAAAATAAATTATTTCAATTTAAAAATATAATCATACTTTTAAAAAAAAAAATTTCCCCCACCCCCACGGACTTGTAAAAAAAAATTCAAAAATGTCCAAAAGGACTGGAGATGACACGAACTTGTCAAGAAAAAATTAAAAAATGTCCAAAAGGACTGGAGATGGCACGGAGGGTTTGATTGGATGGGCGGTCATGTCATCACATGGGCTCATCACATGGCATGGCATGGGGCGGGCCATTTTGTCCCCTGCGTAGCCATTGCCACCTTTTTCGGGGGGGCTATTTTGGACACCTTGGCAAAAACCATGTTGATGTGGCATCATATTTGATGAGGTGGCCCTGAAACCTTAGTTATAAGCAGGGGACTTGCCAAGTAAGCTGCTGTAAAAAATTCGGAGTGATTTGAAAATTCCACGTAAGATTGATCCTTTCTCGTATTTCGTGTTTCTTTCGGAAAATTTATCTACAATATGAACTGTGGAGGTCTCTTACCGAAGGCCACTTCATTTTTGTAAGAGTTTTCATTTTCTAACTTTACTTTTCTATGACAACTGACAAGAGCCCACTAAATTTTCTGACGTGGTTTCTCCCCTCCCTTTGAAATTTACCCAAAATTACACCGCAGAAGGCGTTTCTTTATTTGAACTGGACAACTGGCCTTCTCCGATTGACGGTTTACAATATTTCATAAGCTTGCAAGACAATTGAATACATTGTAACCATCTATTTTTATCGCCGGGTTTTTTTGGTTCCTATCCACCATTGCACTGTCCATTTTTGTCGCCGGTTTTTTGGGCTTGATAGTTGCAACCAAGTCTGGAATTTGATGGCCTAAATGGTCGTTTTTTCACTTTTGCACCATATTTGACAGCTTAAAAAATTAGTAGAACGTATGCATTGACATCTTTTTTTTTCTTCTCAAACTGTATAAATGACACTTCAAATTATGAATAAACCGTAAAATAATATAGTAGGTAATAAATATCATAGAATATTATGATTTATAATATTGATATATATCAATTTAGAATGCTTATTATTTCTAATTTTATAATATTTTAATATGATTTTTTAGAATAGTTCTATTTTTTTTCATATGAATTTAGAAACTTGTCATAATTGAAATGAATTGAAATGATAGAATATAATTGATAAAATATTTTAATATGAATTTTTACAATATATTCTTCTTTTTTATATATGAATTTAGAAACTTAATCAATTTAATTTTTTAAATATATTTAATAAGATTGTTATAGAAACTTGTATAATATATATAATTTTAAAATTTTAATGTTTATTATTACTAAATTAGTAATTATTAATTGATTTTCGTTTAATGTTAATATATAATATGTAGTAGTGTATTAATTTAGAAACTTATTTAGTAAATTAAAGACTTTTGCATTAATTACTAATTTATCATTATTTTCTCATTAAGACAATGATTTTCATTTCTTCCCAAGAAAGATGTGCATTGGTGTGGCTTCAATCTTCTACTTTTATTTTTTTTGATTGTTAACATTTTCTACTTTTATATTTTTTGACAGTTAACATTTTTCTTAAAACGTGAAATGAAAGGCATTGAAATGACTAAACCGTCATCAAAAATTCATATGACAGGTAGGGGTGACTATCAAATTCCAGGCCTGATTGCAACGGAAACAATGTTTAAATTTACGAAGAGTGACATTCAATCTATTAAGTGATACGGTCCTCTATTACATTTATGAAATGGGCCCACAAATACGGTTTTCGTCAACGTGGATTTTTGCTACAACCAATAGTGGAAATAGAGATGGGTAATGACTAAATGAATTAAATATTTCTTTTATGAATGTCACTTCTTGTCATCACCGACTCCTCCCATCTTCCTTGCAGATTCGTTCCTTGTACGAGAAAGCAAAGCCGTCGTCCACACGCTTTTGTATATGATAGATTCTTTTTTCTTCTCGAGATGTCACTAATCAGTCTCTATCCAGCTTTCTGGATGCACGATGAATGATACACGGAAACTTCAATTTTAGATTAAAAATATTTTCAAATATGTGTTTTCAGAAGACCTACGTACTAGATACATGTCTCCTTCCCTCGTCCACATTCGTTACCGCGTTTCTTCCACATGCTTTCCTCTATGGCTCTGCGTTTCTTCCACATGCTTTCCTCTATGGCTCTGCTTTTCTTCCACACGCATTCCTTAATGAAATAGGCGTTTCTTCCGCCAAGTTTCAGACGCCAGTCAAACACAGTCACTCTACTTATCCCCTGCTTCTTCATCCCTTTACTCCGCTCTTGCTATCACTCCAAACCGAGCCTTCTTCAAGTCCGTTTTCATTGATTTTCTCTCATTGCTTTTATTTGTTCAATTTAATCTAATCCCATGGCGTCTAGTTTCACCTCCTTTAGTCGACCAGAGAAGGAACCTGCAAACGCTTCTACCACTGGCTGTACCCCAGAGAACGAGGTTGTGGGTGCTTTTAATAAAATCACACCATCTGCATCTACTTTGGGTACATCCTCAACACTCATCCAGAAGTCGTCTTACGATGTATTTATCAATCATCTAAGTAGAGTTCTCTCAACTACTACTATCGCATTAGAACCCTCATCACATGTCTCCAATGATCTCCCATGTTATCCACAACCAACAAAAGGAAAAGAGATGAAGGAACCTTCATGCCATTCCCCACATGACAATACATGATCAAAAACTAGTGATCACCATAGGTCCAACCAAACCTCAAATCCAATGTAATGTGAATCCAAACATAGAGGAAGATAACTAAGAGCAAAGAGAGAAACACTACAAATCAAAATCTATAACATGTTCTAGTACATACATCTCTAAATACTATGTCAAGTATAATCTCCTCCATAAAACCCCAAAGAGAATAGTATCGAAAACACTCATCCATTCAATCTCATAAGATCAAATAAACATATATAACATGTAATCAATATGGATGCAAGTCTCTCTAACAAAGAAGATCAAACCAAATAACCATTCTCAATCCAAGGGAGTAAGCACAATACCATCTCATAAGTTACTCAAAATCAATGTATATCTCACAATGCATGAGGAGATAAACATGTCATACACACTCCACAAATGAAGCATCCAAAACCAAACAAGTATAGCTCAAGATCCATATGCATGAAGAGATAAAGGATAAATCATAATGCAAGTCTAAAAGTAACAATGGGAAACACCTCTACAGTGATTTACCACTGAGTATAGCATGAGTGGGAAATGAGAATGCTCCTCCAAGACACCCAAGTCATCATGGCACATCTAAGACAAACTCCTCATAGTTCCATGTTGGATTCACATCCAACCAAGGTCTAGCCTCCTCAAACTTTCAACTGAAATCTTCATCAAGAGTATCTACCTCAACAACATGTCTCTAAACATAAGGGAACTCAAAGCCTCACTATGTCTCCAAACATCCATGACAAACTATAACCAATAAATCCATGCCAAACTCTAAATGCAACCTAGCACCATCATGAAGTAATCAAGAAAATGATCATGTACCCAATACAAAGATTACCAACCAAGACCAATGTCAAAGCGAATTAGGAACATACACATGACAACATGATCTAACCATCCCCTCCTTGGAGATAATGTACTTCATATGAACATATCTAATAATTGTATCATGTCATAACTCTAAGCATGCAATCAAGAGTAAACCATGATATAATAGAAACCATCCTATCATAGTAGAACATGTCAAATAAAAGAATATACCACACCTCAACTAAAGACTTCATGAATCCTCCATGATGTCCACATCCACAAATATCATGAAGATCACCATCTCCTACAAGTGAACCTACAATTATGAATGGCCCTTCTACAACAACAAGGTCTAAGGAATCCTCCAAACATTTGCAACACTGAAGAAGATCATCCACCATATAATGGTGAATCCACATCACTGTCATAAGCTCCCATTGAACTGTGATACCGAGCTCTTCATGACATCAGATAATAATCTCCTAAATGAAGATCATCTAGATATACACACATACAATTGAAATGCCAATATCATCAAGTCAAACAAAGATCTCTTGAAGCCAAGAAGATACAAAATCGCCAAACATATTATCACTAGCTCCCATTGAAAAGTGTAATAAAGCTATCCATGACATCATGATAAACCATCCTCTAATTGAGAATCAACCAAGGCCCTCACACAAAAAAGAACTCAAATGCATATCATTGGCTCCCAAAATCCAATGTAACTATGATCCTCAAACAAGAAGAAACATTGCCATAACCAAATAGGAATCCAATCAAAGATCACCCAATATATATGTGTGTGTGTTGAATCATAGATAGATTCACAACTACAAAAAATGTGAGCTAACCATTGAGACATAGGAGCCTCACCCTTGTCATCTTGTAGAAAATGTTTATTATGTTGGCAGGTCTAGTTGGATTCCTACCACTTGTAACAACAAGCATTGGTTATTCTTTATATTGAGGAACATTAGGATGAAGATGGACAAAAATTAAAGGTTTCACATGTTCATTTGTATGAATTATACTAGTTTAAATTTGATTAGGCTCTTTTTCAATTAATGGTTCATCACTAAAAGGAAGATCATTGAAAAAATTCTAATGGTATCATCTTCTTGCACCAACATCTTTTTATGAGTAGGAAAACTTTTGGAAGTGGTACAAGCACGTATCATCAATGCTTCATCTCTAAGAGATAGATCATTGGAGTGAATAGAAGATTATTTGTCACTAGGAAAAGTATTAGCAATATCATCCACTTGCACCAAATTATCCTCATGACTGGGGTACATTTTAGGAGAAGGATCAATATCACTCTTCAAAGCTTCATCCCTAAGACAAAGATTATTGAAAGAAGTGTTGATAATATATTTTTGCATGAAAATGTCCTCATTAGTCAAATAAAAATGGGAGAGGGACAATCATTAACATCATTGTTATTTGTAAAAGGGGTATCAAAGACACAACATAAAACATCTACCAAAACATATGTCACAAATTGTAAGATACTCACTAAATCGTTTAAGACATACATAGCAATTTTCAAAATATTTACCAAAGCTTTTTAGAAAATAGATGTACTATGCATTCTAATAATCTAAAAAGGGAAAAAACTAAGAGATGATCAAGAAGAGGAGTAATACAAGAGATTCATGACACAAATATTATGATAATGCCCCTAATATTTTTTCTTTTGACCTCCTTCACTTTTTAGTTGTGTTTTTTTTAATAGATATTTTTATGTTATATAGAGTGAAGATAGAGATATTATATTGTTTATTCTTGAATTGACAACGCAACATATTTTAGAGGAAATAATAGCAACTTTTATGTGAATTACAACTAATTTTAATCAAATAAATATTAAAAGATTGGTTAGATTAGAGGGGAAAGGAGGGAAGAAGAATCATTTTACAAAATTAGAAGTAGACCATTACTTTAAACAGACTAAATACCTTTTGAGTGTTTGAAAAATATATTGATTTCCAAAAGATGTTAGCAAATATTGTTATTCATTGCAAGCACTTAGATATTAGAGATTAAGGCAAGTGAACTACAATAGTCTACGAAGTGTTAGATTGTTCTTGTGAACTATATGGTCACTTTTACATAAAAGAACACTTTTGCATATGTGAAAGATCAATTATATAGATGTAGATCTAAACTAAGATTACAAACAAAGAACTTTTTTAATTAGTTGAAAATTAAATGAAATATTTTTAATTTAATTTTTATATGTATTTATATTTATAACATCAAATCCATCCTTATTCTATTAATTAAATTAATTATTACTTATAATACATATATACACATATACATATACATATACATATACATATACTAACTTATATAAAATAATATTTTTTTAATATAATTATAAAAAAATAAAAGAAAAAATTAAAATAGAATATCTAAAATCAACCCTCCACTCCACTCTTTATATAGCTCTACTTTGTTGTTAGGGTCCCACTGTCCATTATATACTCCATTATTGATGCCACTAATACTGGGGCAATGGCTACACAGCGGACAAAACGGCCCACGCCATGCCATGCCATGCCATACCCCCATGCGATGACGTGACCGCCCCGTTCAATCAAACCCCTCGTGCCATCTTCAGTCCTTTTCGGACATTTTTTCATATTTTATTGACAAGTCCGTGGGGGTTGGGGAATTTTTTTTTTTAAAGTATGATTATATTTTAAATGTAAAAAAAAAATACTTTCCTATAATCAATTTACTTTTAAGTTTTTTTTTAAATGTATGATTATATTTTTTAAATTGAAATAATTTATTTTAATATGTTTTTATAATTTTTTATTTTTTAGTTATATTTGTAAGTTAATAGTTAATAATTAATAATTTATTTAAAGTTTTTAAATAATAAGTTATTGTTTTTTTATGTTTGATTATATTTTTTTAAATTGAAATAATTTATTTAAATATTTTTTCATAATTTTTTATTTATTATATTTTTTCGATTTTTTAAGCAATATTTGTGAAATAATAAATAAAATAAATTAATAGTCAATTATAATATTTAATTTTAAGTTAAAAACATTTTAAATTATTAAGTTTATTAAGTTTTATTATTAATTTTTAATCTTTTTAACCTACATTATTAAGTTATAATATTTTTAAGTTTTATTAATTGTTTATTTATTTAAGTTTTTATAATTTAATTAATAAAATTTACTTAGTATATTTTCTTTGTATGTTTATTATTATTATTATTAAATCTAATAATATATAAATTTAATCAAATATTTTAACAATTTTTTTGATATGAGATATTAAACATTAATCCAAAATACACCTATCAAAAGAAATTTTGAATAAATATATTTTAAATTGTCAATCTAGATACAATATTTACATAGTTTGAATTTAATTTTTTTACTTGTGTGTAATTTATATACATTTTATTTTGTAAATTTGAGCAATAAGTTATAGTTTGAATTAAAATTTTACTTATTTGCAATTTTTTTTATATATCAAATATTATATGTTTAATTATTCTAAAAATATTAAGAATGAAAGAAGATTGAAAGATGTCATTCTTTAAGTAAAAAGTTAATTCAAATTTCTTTGTATGTTTATTTTTATTATTTACATAGTTTTAATTTAATTTTTTTACTTGTGTGTAATTTATATACATTTTATTTTGTAAATTTGAGCAATAAGTTATAGTTTGAATTAAATTTTTACTTATGTGCAATTTTTTTTATGTATCATATATTATATGTTTAATTATTCTAAAAATATTAAGAATGAAAGAAGAACATTAGAAGATTGCATTCTTTAAGTAAAAGGTTAATTCAAATCATTATTAATTTTTAATCTTTTTAACCTATATTATTAAGTTATAATGTTTTTAAGTTTTATTAATTGTTTATTTATTTAGGTTTTTATAATTTAATTAATAAAATTTACTTAGTATATTTTCTTTGTATGTTTATTATTATTATTATTTAATCAAATAATATATAAATTTAATCAAATATTTTAACAAGTTTTTTGATATGCAATATTAAACATTAATCTAAAATACACCTATCAAATGAAATTTTGAATAAATATATTTTAAATTGTCAATCTAGAAACAATATTTACATAGTTTAAATTTAATTTTTTTACTTGTGTGTAATTTATATACATTTTATTTTGTAAATTTGAGCAATAAGTAAAGTTAATTCAAACTATAAAAACTTAAAAACATTCAAAGAAAATATACAAAGTAAATATTGAACTTTAGAAGATGTCATACTTATTATAAAAATTATAAAAAAAATTAAAATAAAAAATTATAAAAAATTTAAAATAAACTATTTCAATTTAAAAATATAATCATACTTAAAAAAAAAAAAAATTCCCCCACCCCCACGGACTTGTAAAAAAAAATTCAAAAATGTCCAAAAGGATTGGAGGTGACACGAACTTGTCAAAAAAAAATTTAAAAATGTCCAAAAGAACTAGAGATGGCATAGAGGGTTTGATTGGACGGGCGGTCACGTCATCACATGGGCTCATCACATGGCATGGCATAGAGCGGGCCATTTTGTCCCCTGTGTAGCCATTGCCCAAAAAAGTGAGACCAATAAGTGTGCAAAAGGGCCCCAATACTTGTGCAGCTGATGTGGCATCACATGATTGCATACTTTTCACAACAAATGGTATATTTCATTCAATTACTGGTACTTATCATACAACTATTGGTGCAATGTTGTACAAAAGTTGGACATTAAATTAGCAAGTATGGGGTATTAAATCAACAACTTCTATCACAAGAATTGGAACACGCTCAACTACTGGGTCCTTTCCCCTATGCTAAATAAGATTTGACTGTTTTTCACATCCACATTAAATATAGTTGTAGCGTTTCTCTATTTTCTCATCAAATCTAGTCCACTCTGAATCATATTTCCAATTTTTCTCTAGCTCTTGAGTTCATGGCGTCTTCTACATCTAATGAAAGTTCTTTCAATGAATAAAGGGAATCGTAACTGTATTTGAGAAAATGATTTTCTCTCTGGCTTTCAAATTTTCTCTAGTTTTATCAACATCCAGATCACTTTGCATGGGAGATTCTTGGAATGTTTCAACCCTTTGGCCTGATGAGAAAGAATTTTGAGTGAGACTCTCTGTGATAGAAGTGTATGATGTGATTGGGTCTTGAATTTATGAAGCATGGAAAGTACTAGCATCATGACTTGGATTAGATTGGATTTGTGTAATGGATAGCTCTTGGGAGGTTGTGTTATTAGATAGAGATGGCATGGATTGGTCTTGTGTGACTTCAAGGGATGATGAAATGGTGGATAGATATGGTTGATTTGGGCTTTGATTGAAAGGGATTTGATTTTGGTTGAAAGGAGTATGATTTTGGGTGAAAGAGGTTTGATTTTGATTGAATGAGGTTGAAAGGGGTTTGATTTTTGTTGAAAGAGGTTTGAATGTTGGGTTGGTGTGAATTTTGATTTGGACTTTGGTTGAATGGGGTTTGATTTTGGTTGAAAAGGGTTTGAATGTTGGGTTGGTGTGAATTTTGATTTG
This sequence comes from Cryptomeria japonica, assembly GCF_030272615.1. Taxonomy (NCBI): domain Eukaryota; kingdom Viridiplantae; phylum Streptophyta; class Pinopsida; order Cupressales; family Cupressaceae; genus Cryptomeria; species Cryptomeria japonica. Next base: position 696,652,543 of record NC_081408.1, on the reverse strand, counting down.
GACTTTGGTTGAATGGGGTTTGATTTTGGTTGAAAGGGGTTTGATTGTTGGGTTGATATGAATTTTGTTTTGGACTTTGGTTGAATGGGGTTTGATTTTGGTTGAAAGGGGTTTGATTGTTGGGTTGATATGAATTTTGTTTTGGACTTTGGTTGAATGGGGTTTGATTTTGGTTGACAGGGGTTTGATTGTTGGGTTGATATGATTGGTATGATCGATATAGTGGGTTCAAAGAAAAAAAAGTTTTACATGACTCTAATGTTGGTTGAACTGAGGTATGCATGATTTTGTTGAAGAATGAAGGTTGGCATGTTTGAATGGTATCACAAGAAGAAGAAGATTGGCCTGATATTGATTCCCTCGTGGTCATCACTTCTCTCATAAGTTTTTCTAATCAACCCCTATGGTTGTTAGGACTAGTCATGTCTATCATTTGTTGTTGCAAAGTCTTGATCTGTTGAGCTAAGGTTTGTATGAATGGTGATGGAATAGGAATGGAAGGGATGAATTCTCCACCTTCCCTACAAAATGTATAATGCTAATCCATGATGTTTTCTTGATTGGTTTGGATCTAGGATCACAACATGTAAGATGTTTTCTCCATTTCTCTGAATGTGAATGTTTGATTTGTTGAACTTGACAAACTTGTTTGAGTTGAGGTTGAGTTTGATTGATCCTTTGATTATGATTTGGACGTTTGGGGTATGACTTTCTAGGACGATTATCCAAATGGCGACAGACTAAGACAAACATATATGAAGTCTAGACAAGGACTAAAATGAAGATTATAACAACACTAAAATGAACTAGGAGGTCAATGCGACACAAATAAGGACTTATGTGAAGATTATGACAACATATATGGGAACTCTATGAGGATGATAATGAGGACACTACAAGGACTTATGTAAATTCTAATGATGTAAATGAGGATGATAATAAGGATGATAATGAGGATGATGCAAGGACTTATGAAAATTCTAAGGACGTAAATGAGGACGATAATAAGGACGTAAATAAGGACTATAATGAGGACGATAATGAGGACTATGCAAGGACTAAGGTCATATATGAGGACGATAATAGGGACAATAATAAGGACTAAGGACGTATATGAGGACGATAATCGAGACAATAATGAGGACTATGCAAGACTTATGCAAAGTAAGGATGTAAATAAGGACAATAATGAGGACTATGCAAGGACTTCCTATGGTCACAAGTATGTAAAATTTTGAGTTTGTAGGATTGTTTGACATTTCAAGATAGACTTTGTTTCCAATAATTCTGTGTGTAGGACAAGCTTGTTGTTTTCCAAATCTGAGAATAGTTGTTTGAAGATAGCTATAGCTAACTAAACTGTGTTCTAACCAACTCTGAGAATTCAGAGATACATAAGATAGGGCCTAAAATAGCCCAAATACTAACTCAATACTGGTCTAGTACAGTGATAAATTTAAAAGCACATAATATAATCTTAGGCTGGAAAGTGAAAACCATTCAATAAGCCCCCCATAGCAAAATACCGTAACAAAATGAACAGATAGAAATTCTGGCAGCACTGGCTCCACTCCACGACACACACTTCTCGGGCATGCCAGTCTCTCTTACCCCGAAGATCCAAAGATCTTATCACCAAGGGATTTTTGTCTCATACTTCAAGGTACATGAGGGGTATCTATGAGGTACGATCCGTAGTCCTGGAATCATTGAATGTGGGAATTGGGCTACTAAGTTGGTTCTTATTGTAAAATGTTGAGGGGCCCCGATCCAATTATAGATTCTCAGAGCAAGCCACTTACAACTTTAGTTGAGATTATCGGTGTAGGGAAGGCCCCCATATACATCGAATTCACTCAACACTCTAGCCACCTAACCAGCATATTTATATAGTGGCTCAAAAAACCTGCTCGAGAGTACGTTGGGAGAGATGATATCCCCAACGCATCCCAATTCAAAGTACCTCTATGGGGTGATGAAATCCCTAGTCAAAGATACCCCTCACTATTAAAATGAAAAATTTGGGTGTTGTTATCACCTTTTCCCTTTCTCCTAAGACCCCTAAAGTGGGTAGAAAGTAGTTAATGCAACAGTAGGTCCACCCCAAACATGATAAAAAGTTCTTTCCCTTAAGAAAAAAGAAATGTGAGTTATTCTATTTATATGCCTGATTCACGTTCATTTTAAAACCCAAATTTAGGTGTGAGATCTGCATGTGCATGTCAATTTTAAAACACCAAATTGAAATGCGAATGCATGCATGTCAATTTTAACTAGGTTTATTTTAAGCCCAAAACTGAAGTGTCATAACATGCATGTCCATTTTAACCAGGTTTATTTTAAGCCCAAAACTGAAGTGTGATAGCATGAGTGTTTATGATTCAGCAATAATTCGATCCTCTTTGTAAATTCACCACATGCTGCAAATAGATAATCAGTAACCCAAGAAAATTCACAGAAAACAGAAGATTAATAATAGCAAAAAAAGAATGCGTAATGATACCCGAGCGATTGTGTGATCCTGACAGAGCGATTGCGTGATCCTAGCTAGGTGAATGCATGATACACAGACAGACCAAACAAAAATAAAAAAGAAAGCTAATTTTGATCGTGAACCTGCAAAACAGATTTTGATGCCTTAACAAGATCTCTCATCATCCACTCTATGTTAAGAAAATCATATTTTAATCTATATGAGAGAACTAGGTTGTTGTATCTGTTAATGGTTGGTTGGTCATCTAGATCTTGTATCTTCTTTTCTTCCTTTAGGATTTGTTGATAGCGTCTGCCTTGTCTTATTTGTTCCTTCGTCCTCCTTGCACCTAAAATCTTGAATTGTTAAATGTGCCATAAAATGTCATAATTAAATCATGTAATAAATGTAAACCGTATTTAGATTTACCTAATTTCATATAGAATTTAACAAAACAGAGAGAAAGAAATAAGAAATAGTAGATAAACAGACACAAAAATAACCCTTATGAATGCATGACAGTATATGAGCGAATGTGTGACAGAGAAGTCTTTTGCATGATGGGGTCCGCATGAATGCGTGACCCTGGGTGATCGATTGTGTGAGCCTGTCTATGTGATTGAGTGATGTTGTAAATGTGATTGCGTGATTTGGAATTTGTTACACAATTTGTACAAACTTGTAAAAAAAATTAAAAAATCTCGTACGATCTCCAAAATCACATAGAAGAAAAAGAAGGTTAAATTGTTGTTAGTTCACATCAAGTTCACCAAAATGTCGTATGTAAAATTCATCATGTAATTAACTAGGAATCAAAGGGAAATTACGAATCCCTATCCTAATTAGAATTCAAACAAACAAATAATGGAATAATGCGAAACAAGCAAGAAATAGGAATATAATGTTTATCAATCAAAATCCCTTATTGCAAGACTGCATATAGCTTCCATTGCTCTTCTCTTCTTTGTGGTATGGTGGCTCTCAGATATCGTGCTAGCAACCTACAAGTGACATAAAGATTCAAAGTTCGTGATTGTTGAAAATGGAGATTGAATGCTCAATTTATAGATTATTAGAGAGGATTGAGTGAGAGGTGGAACAAATTGACCAAGAGGTGGAACTCAGGTGAGCTCACATGTTGATTGATAGTTGAACTAGTAATTTGAAGGTAGAACTCAATTGATTGAATAGATAAATGAGTTAACTGATTAAGAAAATGGCTGATTAAAAGGTGAAAAAGAATGATTCGAGGATAATTAATTAATGACAAAGAAAGCTTTATTTAGAAAAAGTTAATTGGAAGATACAAAAAGAATGATTGGAGGGAATTAAAGAAATGATGCATTTAATTAATTAATTGAAATAATCAATTAAAATAGATGGAATAGTTAACTGAGATGATTGATTGAATGCATTTTGGAAAAAAACCAAAGTGGAAGATAGAAATAGGAATTCAAAAGATAATGATCTAATTAATTAATTAATTTAGCATGTGCTTGATCTTTAACTTAGATTTTCACTTTAATCCTTGTATGAGATTTAATTCAAATATTGAATTTATTTTAAATTTAATTTATTAGTTGAATATATTTAGAACTTGAATTTGATTTTCAATTTGATTTTTGAAATCATGCACATGTATTTGAATTTGGAAGAAATTAGAAGAATTTGAAATTAAACAAAATTAGAATTTGGGGAATTAATTAAATGAAATTAAAAGAATCAATTAGCTAATTAAATAATTTAGCAAAAATATTTCATTATTTAGAAATTTAATTTAATTAAATAATAAAGATTATTTAATTTAAAGGATTAAAATCATAATTAATTAAATAATAAATATTTAATTAATGTTTAGAAACGGGTTAAATCAATCAATGAAATGGCGGTATTGGATGGTAGCAGGATCAACACTGGCGATAGGAGCAGAGTTACTGATGTGCACTATTCTGACGCTCAGTCCACGAAGGTTGGATCTTGGAGCAATGAAGCAGACATTGACTTCCCCATCGAGATAGGTAGATTGCATGTTGCGCAGAAACTGGTTAATGCTAGGAAAGCAGATATGTTCCAAGGTAATTGATATTCTAGACTGCGGTTAAACTATGGAAATCCTTATTCAAGTGGTAACCAGTGCCCTATTGACCCGCATAAGTGGAAGGAAAATGGTTTCATTTGGAATAGCAAAGGCTGGTTTCGCAAGGCTAAGCATCCCGCATCCAAGGCCCCCCGAAATTGGTTTCCACCACCTGAACTTAGCATTTCTGACACGGCACTCGGGAGAGGCAATCCTTAGTCTGACTCTTTTTTGGTTTCCCTGATTGATCATGGTAATTTCCAAAAGAGGAATGGGAGCTTTAGGAAAGATAACTTAGGGGTTGACCAAGCTAGGTTTTGGAGATCCAACTTCCATCCTAAAAATCAGAACCCTTGGTTGAACCAAGAAAGACACCCTAACTTTCGAAGAGGATCCTCCCTCCCTCAGTGACCCCGTCTTCATAAACCGGTAAGAAAAACCTCAAGACCCACCATATTTTTGGATGAGAATAAAATTAATACTGCTAGGTCAAATTTTCTTGAGTCTTGCCTTTTCATCAAGTGGGGTGGTGGAAAGTGGGTTAAGGACAACTTTGAATCTTGGTGTAGAGTGCAGTGGGGAAAGTATATTAACATTAATATTCTCTCGAATGATTTCGATATGATTGAATTTATGAGCAACGAGGTGAAATGGCAAGCTAAAAATAAAGGTCCATACATCTTAGATGACATTGAAGTTCACATCTTTGATTGGCAGTCCAATTTCAACCCCCGAATGCACATATTGCCAGAAAGCAAGGTATGGATAAGATTGTATAATTGTCCCTCGGATTATTGGCACATTGATGCCATTAAGGATATATGCAAAGACCTTGGCACCTTTGTATCAGTAGATGACATCTTGGAGGATAAATTATGGGAAGCTTCCTCAAAACTTGCATTAGCACAGATCAAATCACCAAGATCCCTAATGAAGTCAGAATTATTGGGACGGGAAAGACCTAGATCCAAAAGATTGATAGAGAAGATCAACTGCATATTTATCCTAAATTCTTCTCCTTGGATCATACCAGTTTTAGTTGTGATGTTTCAGCCACGATACATCGAAGTTACTCCTGCATGCAATCTTCTATTGAGGTTAAGCTACTACTGGAACCCCCTATTTCCACTAACACCAGGGAATAATTTTGCAATGATACTCTTGATAAGGAGAATGTTCCACTAACGGAGGCAACTCCTTTGATCATAGTTCCTCCCTCCTCTGGTCAAAGCGAGAGCCAACAAGATCTTCTCACACTGCTGGAAAAGACTAAAACCTTACAAGCAGACATTGAATCCAAGTTAGTGGATTCACTTCCACCCTCCCCTTTTGTGCCCAGAAATCAACTGGTAATTGAATATGGCAATTTTCAATCTCAAGATATGGAGACTAACACTCTGGAGGAGATGGGAGGGAAGATTTGACCCTCGATAGATATTGAATTGGAAGATGGTGAAATTGAAACCCCCTCCTCAGAGGGGGAGGAAGACTTTGAACCTGACTTTGATCTTATATTGGAGGTTACTTCAAAAGGTTTTGGGAAGTTGGATTCAACTATTGATAAACCAAATTTTAAGCCAAAAGGTGTGTGGGGACGCAAATCTAGAAAAATTATGCTAGCAGTGGTGGTGCTGGAAATGGTCAAACCAAACTTAATTTAGGGAAGGGAAATGCCCTTCCCCAGGAGCAATGAAAATCCTATCTTGGAATGTCAGGGGCATCAATGCCCCTGACAAATGGCGCTTGATTAAGTGCCAGATTAATGACACCAAAGGAGATATTTGGCTACTATAGGAAACTAAATGGAGTAAGGCTGAGACTGATGCTAAAATGAGAATTTGGAAACAATGGAATGGGTTGTTTAGGCAATCAGATGGAGCCTTTGGTGGCTTGGGAATCATTTGGAATCCCACGAATGTTAGGATCTCACTTGTTGGGGAAGATAAGTATTGGCAACACTGCTTGGTTATTATTCTTGGACGGAATGAGAATTTCAATCATTTCAATGTGTACGGGCCATCTTCTGCTAGTGACAAATCTTCTCCCTGGGATCTCTTATCCATCAAACTAAACAGTATTACTGATGGCAGTTGTGAGGTAGCCAGGAACTCCAATGCGATCCTCTCTGGCATTGAGAAACGTGGGGGTATTCAGAGGACTGGTACATCCCAAAAGGACTTTTTGGAATTTGTTGAGAAGAACCACCTTTTAGACATTGTTCCTAAAAATGGATTTTTTACATGGATGAACTAGAGAGTGGGTTTTACTAATATTGCTGAATGGCTTCACCGGTTTCTTGTTACTATTGAGTGGCTAGGACAAAATCTAGCTCTAGAGTCATTGATTCTCCCACTTATCGGATCAGACCACAACCCAATCTATCTGGAGGTCGTCATGGGTCAAGTGGAGGGAGGTACTCCTTTCCGATTTGAGAAAATGTGGTTTAGAGTGTCTGACCTATATGAACTTATATCTGTTTGGTGGAATGAACCAGTTTTTGGGAATCAATCGAGACTACTCATTCTCAATAAGAAGCTCAAGTATATTAAGGTTAAGATCAAACAATGGAATAAGAGCCATTTCAAGAATATTCATATGGAGAAACTAAGAATTAAGGCTGATTTGGAAGAATTAACCAACTCTGTTATTACTTCGGGAATAACTGAGGATCTAGTTATTAGAAAAAATACCCTCAAATTTGATCTAAATGAAATCCTTCAGTGTGAGGAAATCCACTGGCGTAAAAAATCTAGGGAGTTATGGTTAAAGGAAGGCGACAAAAACACCAAATTCTTCCACTGGTCAGCCATTGCCATTCGAAATAGAAACAAAATATCAAAGATTATGAGACCGGATGGTGTCATTGTCAGGAATTATGAGGACATTGTGCAAGAAACTGTAAGATTCTTTGACTCTTTATTTAATGTTTATCACTAGATTGATCATGAAGCAAGAACCAGAATTCTGAACTCAATCCCATCCATTATATCCGATAATCAAAATTCAGCTCTCTGTACTCCTATTTCAATAAATGAAGTAAGGAATACTACCTTCCAGCTAAAACCAGATAAGACTCTTGGCCCTGATGGCTTCCCTGCTGCTTCCTTCCATCATTTTTGGGATATCATTGCTCGAGATCTACATCTTGTAGTAGAAGAATCAAGAAAGAAGATGATAATGTTAGGTGCTATTAATCACACCTTTTTTACTCTAATCCTGAAGAAACAAAATCCACAATAGATGAGCAACTTTAGGCCCATTGCTCTATGCAACATTGTATATAAGATTGTAACAAAGATCATAGCTAACAGATTGAAACCCCTCCTTAAACACATCATATTAGATGAACAAAGTGGCTTTGCCCCTGGAAGATCCATTATGGAAGGCATTATCATTGCTCATGAAATGCTTCACATAGCCAGGAAGACCAAGGATTCCTGTATGATTTTAAAACTGGACATCCCGAAAGCTTATGACATGGTGGATATGGATTTCTTATTCGTTGTTCTTAATAAATTTGGCTTTTGCAAGGAATGGCTCACTTGGGTTATGAGTTGTCTCTCCTCCTCCAAATTCTCTGATTTGGTTAATGGCTCATTTCATGGTTTCTTTTCCTCGACAAGAGGCATCAGACAAGGTGATCCAATATCACCATTTCTGTTTATCATAATGGTTGAAGCCCTAGGTCGATCAATAAGAGCTCTTCAACAAGATAATTGTTGGATTGGAGTCAATGTGGCAAAAGGGGTTGAAAAAATGACTCATCTGCAGTTTGCCAATGACACTATTCTGTTTGGTTCGGCCTATAGGAGGGAGGCCAGAATAATTAAAACATGCCTTGATGATTATTGTATGGCCTCCGGCCACAAAATCAACTCTCACAAATCTGAAGTGTTTTTTGTCAACACTCCGATTAACTTGCAAGATGTATTATCAAGAATTCTTTATCTTAGAGTTGCAAATTTCCTAGGGAAGTTTCTTGGAACCACTACTAGAAGCATCTTATTGATAAGTGTAAACTGGAAGCATCTTATTGATAAGTGTAAATCCAAGCTTGCAATTCGGAAAGGCAAGTGGTTATCCTCTCTGGGAAGCTCACTATGATAAAGTTAGTCCTTTCTACGCTACCAGTTTTTTCCATGGCTTGCCTGAGATTACCAATGGCAATTGAAGATGAATTGATCTCTCTTATGAGAAAGTTCCTTTGGAATGGCTCGGATGACAAAGGGAAATTTCTTTTGGTATCTTGGAAAAAGATCAACCAACCAAAAAAGAAAGGGGGTGCTGGCATTCGCCAAATCTTAATTATGAATTTAGCTATGGGTGCTAAACTGGTTTGGGAAATTTGTAGCGGCGGGAAGAAAAAATGGGCAAGGCTTCTGAAGCATAATTATCTGGACTCCTTGGAGACAAAAAGGATTCTCACTATAAACAATCCTCCCAGAGGCTCGACTATCTAGAATTTTATTGTGGAAATCAGGGAAATCATAAGTGATCAGGTTGCCTAGGATGTCAGGAATGGCAGGGATGCCTCCTTTTGGTTTGACTCATGGTTTGGTGAAGATACCCTATGTCAAAACCCCTCTCTCCAACCTATTATAGCATAAACTTGTTGCCTCTAGGGGCACAATATCTGTGATTATGTTTATACGATCCAAGAAAATGGTATTGCTACATGGAAATGGAACTCCTTGGTTCCCCTGAACTTGGATCAGCGTCAGAAAGACTTGTTTGCCGATATTCTCAGCAAAAGGACCATTTTCCCTTCCCCTAACAAGGACATTATTAGGTGGTGTGGTTCCTCTGATGGCAAATAAAAAGTATGTTAGGTCCCAGAGACAACTGAGAGAGGGGGGGTGAATCAGTTGTCTAATAAATTCAAACCAAAACTAACTTAACCAAAACTTAATGCTTAATACTGGTAAACCAAACTTTATGCTGGTAGATAGTTTTATCAGTTAATTTCAATACCGGTAAAGTTCAATGCATGAAACAGAAAGACAATAACATCCACAACACATAACACATATATTTGTACATGGAAACCCTGTAAGGGGAAATACCATGGTGGGAAACATTACCCACAATCAGATGATACTACTGCAGATAGTATGTGTGTACAATATGGAGTCTGCACATGTAGGAAGGCCAACTGCCTAGAGCTCACTGCTCAATCACAAAATGGGAGTCACACTGACTATAATTGCATGGTTAAATCCAATGATAATGCACTGCTCAAAATAGCATCTTTATATGCTGGATTCAGTATCGGTTAAGCTCTTATTTGTCTTCTTCAAACCTTCCTTCAATCTTGAATGATTTTTGCATGTATAGATTTGCTTATATTCGCATATAGCTTATTAAAATCCTCACCACTATCCTATTACAATGTCACAAATGAGATCTTACATTTATACCATAACCTAAGACCAAATGAGTAGGTCGACTCACTAAGGATATTACAATAAAATAAATTACAAATGAATCATTGTGTGATGCATCATGTCGGCTTAATTCATTTACAATAATAATAAATCATCTTCATGATGTGTCGTGCTGATCTGGAATAGATATGCTTGCTGGTGCATAACCTAGACCTATTTGCTGGTAACAACAAATATGCAAACCCAATTAGACCAATGACCAAATCACCAAAAAAAGTGTCCAAACAATGTCTTTGATATAACCAAGTAATGTCCAAGTCATTCCAAGTGTCGGTGAACAATATAACCTGTCGGTGAACCAGATACCAGTGATTGTGCATAAGTCACTGAACATGCCAGTGAACATAACCAAAGATTTCCAAGTGCTGATAAGTGTTGACAAGTGTTGACATCAATGACAAAACCAATGCAACGCATCCAAAATACCAACAAAGTATGTTTTGGTTGCAAATTGAAAGAAGTGGCTATAGATAAAAAAGATTGGCCTGTTAATCTTTTTTGGCACCAACACCTCCTTCCCAAAGTGGGCTCCTTTGCCTGGTTGGCTTGTCAGAGAAAAATATTAACTAAAGAAAGACTCCATTCAATGGGTATCAATGGACCCAGTAGATGTATCTTATGTCTAGAGCAGGAAGAGACTACGGATCATCTTCTTCTCCTCTGCAAATTCTCCAGCCAGTGTTGGTGGCATTTCATGGGAAAATTGAGAATCTTTGGCCCCTTCCCATCAGGGTTGGATAAGTGGTTTTTGCAATGGCCTAAACCAGTAGGTAAGGTTTTTTTTGCTGATTTTCTTTTTATCCTTCCATCACTTCTAATTTGGGAAATTTGGAAAGAAAGCAACCACAGAATCTTTCAGGGAAAAGAAATGAGCCTATTGTCTCTTAGTGGGAAAATTGAGAACCACCTGATTGAGCTCCGGAATGAGGTTGCTCAATCGAAAACATTAAAGAAAAATTTGTACACGGACTGGGATTGTAAGATTAAGCTGGATTTTCCAAATCTACTCATTCCATCGCTTTTTGGCTTGGGTGCCTTGGTGGATCAGGCCAATCCAAGATTGAGGGTGAAATGGGATGCACCAGAGGCTAGGTGGAGCCAAGTAAACTTTGATGGTGCTTCTGTAGGAAATCCGGGTCAAAGTGGTATTGGTTGTATTCTGAGGGACTTTGATGGTCTTTTCATAAAAGAAATCTCTAAAAAGATTAGAGTGGCTACTAATAATGAAGCGGAATTCAGAGCGGCTTTAAGAGGTCTTCAGTTAGGGAAGGAGCTATGGGTGCAGAGAATTCATCTAGAGGGAGACTCAATAAATGTGATTAATGTTATCCACTGTAATAACATCCCTAGTTGGTGCCTTAACCAGTGGCTTCAATCGATCCTGGTGCTGCTAGCCACCTTTGATGAATTTTGGGTTAGCCACATCTACAGGGAAGGTAATGGTGAAGCTGATAGACTTTCTAAATTGGGTATAGCCGTTTGTGACCCCACCTGAACATTCACCGATGATGATTTTCTCCTGGGCCAGTTGGTGATGTGGTATTGTTTCCATCGGTTGACATGTTATCCTCACTTTTCCATTTGAGGGGGGTGCTCTTCGGTTGGGTCTTGACGGTTGCGCACTTTTCGATTGACTTTCTTTCTGCAACTACCAGTTGTGGTTCAAACCGGTGCTTTAATCATTAACTTTATGGTTAATGATTAATTGAATAGAGATAGAAATTGAAAAATAATTTATTTAAATAATAAAAATTATTCAAATTGGGGGATTAATAATCATAATTGATTTAATAATAAATATTTAATTAACATTAGAAAATGGTTTAAATGACTAAATGATGATAGAATTGAAATATAAACAATTAGTAAGATAATGAAGAAATATGAAAAAGAAGAATAAAATTAATTAATATAATTAAATAATTAAAGAATTATTTAATCAATTAGACGAATAATTAGTACATGATCAATGAGACATTTTTATGTGTCTACAATTACCATTGGCCATTTTTTTCATATTGCATGAAAAATGTAGAAAAATTAAGGAGAATCTTTCATTATTTTGGGGGAAAATAATAAATACATTGGCGAATATTTTTGAATCACATAAAAAATTAGAATAATTAAGGCAAATTACTTATTGGAGAAAAAAACATATAGAAAATACATCACATCTTAACTGTAAGTGTCCTAAATATCTACATGAAATCTTTTAGAAAGCTACTTTTTTGCACATGAAATATTGATCGAAGATTCTCTGCTATCCTTTTTGCATAGAAAATATTGTGCCTTTCATGACTATTGGAATGAAAAATTACTTATGGTATATTTTATATTATAAGGAAATGACAGAAAAGTAAATCTCACACAGATTATTATAGTATGTGGAATAATCCAAAGTGTAGATGTGACAGTCAGTTGCCGCCACTTCACAAATCAGGAAATAGGGTCATTATTCGCATGTTGCATTTCAAAATGTAGAAGATAGAAGTTATATTATTCGCATGCTACATTTCATAATGTAGAAGATAGATATATTTCTAGAGATATTTTTTTAGGAAGTGTTGTTGCCTTGCTTGTAGAGGTTGTAAAATGAAGTCCATAAAAGGTGCAACTAATTTGTGGCATTAGGAGATATGGCTAAAGGTTTGCAGATGCCATGAAGTAAAGTAGATTAATGACTTACCTTGTAGCCATAGGGATTTTAAAATAGCCAAAAGTAACTAGAGGGATTTGAAAAGGATTGAGTGCAACTACAGGCTTTGGTTGCAGTTGCAAATAATTATGATCTCTCTAGCAACCGCCATTTCCCCCTTATAAAGGGTAGAATGTAGAGAGAAAGCTAGCTGAAGACATAAGTGATGCGGTATTGGAATCAAGCATTCCTGCTTAATCAAAACTCTCAAAGCTCTCCCATACTAGGAAATGCAATGAGAATCTTGTATCATGGTATTCTCTGCATCAATAACTACAAATGTGCAATAGTGGCATGGCTCATAAGGTGGTTCACATTCATGGAAGCTTTCTATGTCTCAGCACCAAAGCTTCAATGTATACTGGCCTGGTGGTTTTTCGGCATTGCAATACATGTTACACATTCTTGTAAATGGTCAGTAGCTTGTTGCATTGCTTGTGATTATAAAACGAATACCAAGGCCATAAAGAAGGATTCTATACTTTTTCATCTTTGGAGAGAGTAGAAATAGAAACGGGACTTTGTCTTGTCTAGTGTGTAGGGTGTTTTCATGGAGAAAGAATGTACACTTTTGCTCAATATTTTTTTAATTAGATAATGAATAGACTACTATATTTTTTATTGTTTCTAAGATTGTCTTCATTTGTACTTGTAGATGTTATATGAATGGATAGACTACTATATTTGTTATTGTTTCTAAGATTGTGTTCGTTTGTACTTGCAGATGTTACATGAATGGTGAATCATAATATTAAGGATATTTTGATTTGTCTTGGCAATTTGATTGTCAGTGTTTGACTAGTGTGTATGTGGATTTCCTTCAAGGAAGGAATTGCAATCTATTTGCAAGTTACTATAAGTCTAGAGTAATGTAATGGATCTATAAAAATAATTTGTGCAACTACACATGAAGTTGTGTTAATGTTAGGCATTAATGGTCAAGTGGCTCACTATTATGAAATTATTTGCTGTTTGGGTTTAAATTCGTGATCTCATATTCAAATTTGTGCCTTGGACATAAGCATTGGTATATTGAAGCTATCTAGGATCTATTTCAGAAATAAATCAAAATCAAAGTGCAATTTCCTTTGTTTTTGAAATACATAAAAATGAAGTCCAATTAAAGGTAGAATAATTAGGGTGCATCTTTCACTATTTTTTTTGAAAATAGCCCATATAGAAAGTGTATTGCATATCCGTTGGAATTAGAAACATACCTTTTAGAAAACATATGAAGTATTGATCTTAGATTCTAAGTGATCTTTTCATATAGAAAACACTCCACCTATCAAAGGACTTTATGCTTATCATTTGGATGAAGTGTTGCATGGGTATGGATATTAACTTATTCTTGAATAAATTATTGAATTTGTAGTTAAATGATTGTAGCAGATGTTAGGATTCCCAAAGATACTGAGAGGGGGGCGGGGGTGAATCAGTATCTAACTGGTGATCATATTTTCTTAACTTATTAAGTATTTTGCATTCCAAAATAATGTACCGGTAAACAAGAATTAATGCAGTAAATATGAACAATAAGCACAACATAGAAAGCACACCATAACACAAGATTTTTGGTGAGGAAACCCGGTGTGGGAAAAACCTCGCTGGCATTTGTGACCCACAATATTCACTCACTGGCCAATGAATGGATATTACTTACAATAGTGTGCCTACACATGCAGGAAGGCTAACTGCCTAGAGCTCACTGCTCAAATACAAAAATGAAGTCTCACTGACTTACAAAAAAGGATTATGGAAATCCAATCTAATGTACTTCTACAAAAAGTATCTTCTATGCTAGGTTCAGTACCGGTTGAAGCTCATACAATAACCATAAACCTTACTACAAAATCTGCCTTAATATTCGCTCTACATATCCATGTGTATATCCTATCATATGTCTCTACAAAATGATCTACAAGATCTCATACTTATATATGAGTCTTATTACAATATGCCATGTCAGCTTACAAAAGATATTACAATTAAATACAATATGCAATAATCAAAATTTTGTCGGCTAGGGTGTCGGTAATCATCATTGTCATTGCCGGTGAACTATCTACAGGTGTAGAGTCTGTCAGTGCCGGTACCTGCCAGTGCCATAGGATTGCAAGGTTTCCATCAATGACAATACCTTCAATCACCTACAATTCTCATTGGAGTGTGCAATGCCAATAGCAGAATGATGAGTTTTGATGCTTTAATTAGGTGGAATGAAGAGTTTCACGCCAACATGGGTACGAATGCTAGCTTGTTCCAAAAGAAAAAAGTTAAAAATTAAAATGGCGGTTAAAAATGATTATGGCTGATAAGTTCTGATTATTGGGAAAGGGAAAAGGTGGAAAGTAATATTTATAACTTCTAAATTTAGAGTTTCAAGGTTGTTTCTTAAATTGTTGGCAGTTTAGTTGATCAAGGAGCATTATAAATATTTCCCTCTATACTTGTCCAAGAATAGTATCAGAAATGGAATTTGCCCATATGTAAATGTTTCTTGTGTGTTCATAAGATATAGGTTTAATGACACCAGGTGGAGAATATTTCAGGAAGGTTGTGTTTATAGTAGCAAAATAAAAAACTTTGTAGCTAAAGGGACTTTAAAATCGCAAGAGGTAGCTAAAGGGATTTTGAAAGGCCATCTGCAACTATAGGTGGTCTTTCCCTGATTGCCTACATTCGGCTCTAGCAAAGAGCCTATTTAGTTAAAATTGATAACTAAAGCTAGACCTCTATTTTGATTACAATATTCATCTATGGATCTCATTGACTAGTTTTTATAGCTAGAATCTTGTATCCATAAAACTCTTCCTCTAGTTTTTATAGTTAGAATCTTGCATCCATAATGTTATTAGTAGTGCGGTGGTGGTGTAGCTCAAGTAGTTGAATTTCAATAGTATTTTATTATTCACGGTGGTCCATGATAGTTTCATGATAGTTTTATTCATATGGTTTGATAAGTTATCTTGTTCTATTTTAAGGTTTCTGTAGACACCTAAAAATGGTCAATGCTTGCGGAATCATACTTTAACATTTGTGCATTGCCTCATTTCAGGTTTTTGCATCGCATTAACACTTATCCTATGTCATGCACTTGGTTTTTATCATTTGCAAGCATCGAGTCATTCTTCTACATTCTTCATTCGTCTCGCTCTCAAATTTGGTCTTGTCGACAACACTATCCAGTCATGATTTTGATCGATTTTATCCTATCACATCAATGTGCATGCTCATTTGTCATCATTTTGGACATCATCAATCCTAATTAGGGTTTTGCCCTCTTATCAATCTTATCATCTAGCGATTGATTTGTCATCGATCGTTGTTATGTTCGATCTTGTCATTTTGCGATTAATTTTTCATTGATCGTTGTCATTTTCAATCTTGTCGTCTTGCAATCTATTTTGTCATCAATTCTTGTCCTCATATCAATCTTATCATCTGGCGATCGATTTGTCATCGATCATTGTTATGTTCAATCTTGTCATTTTTCGATCAATTTGTCATTGACCGTTGTCATTTTCAATCTTGTCGTCTTGCAATCTATTTTGTCATCGATTCTTGTCCTCTTGTCAATCTTGTCATTTTGTGATCGATTTGTCATCGATCATTGTTTGTCTCAATTATGTCAATTTGGATCAATTAGTCATTGTTCCTCGTCAATTGGCACATTTATCAATCAAATCATTTATCACATTGGTCCTTTGTTAATCCGAATCATAATCAAATCAACATCAATTATCTTTTATCAAGACCTAATTGTCGTTCTTGTATTGTTAATTCATCTTTTAGGGTTTCATGATTTAATCATTTAACCTTGTTGTCATTTCTCTCTCTAGGATTAATAAATTAATTATTTATCCTAAGTCTTCTCATCACAATTAAATGTTCATTTAATTGGCTAATAATTCCTCTCTTTGTGAATTAATTAATAAATGAAAAATTATTAATTAATTCACTTAATTTCCTAATTTTCATCAATTTTCTATTTTTCTATTTTCTAATTCCTAATTTCAATTTCCTCCTATTTTTCTCCTAATTTCATGGGAATGACATGCCAATTTGTCATAATTTGTCATAATTGACAATCAATCAATTTTTGACATAGAAGTTTGTCATAATTTGTCATAAATCATCAATCAATCAATTTTGCATAGAAAGTGCATAATTTGTCATAATTTGTCATAATTGACATAATTGATTTGCAATTTCCATTTGAATTGAATCATGCTAATTTGATCATCTCTCCAATTTGTCTATAAATTGGATGAATTTCTTCAATCTTGGCTAATGAGAATGAGAATAATTAGATTATTGAATCAATCACGCTTTGAGTACTCTTGAGCAATCATCTTGTCTACTTGCTTTCATGTCATAATCATGCACTAGTAGGTGAGATCCACAAAAAAGCTATTTGGAGAAGAAAGAAGGACAATGGAGCCGCATGAAGGAAGCATTCAGATCTACATTTTGTTTGCATAGTCTTTAGTTTTGAATGTTTCATTTTCATGTCTTTATTGAGTGTGTTTAGGATAGATCATTGCAATAAGTTTTTGTGATTGAGCTAGATTAGTATTTTGATTTTCTTTTGATGATTTCCACATTTCCTATGCTACATTAATTGTTGAACCTGACATGAACACTAACCATCTAACCCCTTAACTGTGTTTTTGAGTGCTTTTGAGTTGATTTGCAGGTCAAAAAACCCAAAAATAGGGTAGTCCAGGGTTTTCTGGGGACTTCTGCGCCTATCTAAGACAACTTGCGCCCGTGTTGAGCATTCTGCGCTTGTGTTAAAGACATTCTGTGCCTATGTCATGAGTTTTGCACCTGTGTCATTACTTCTGCACCTGTGTAAAGTCTAGAAACAAAGGTAAAAGACAGTGTTTTTCACTTGCAAGTTGTTTTCTTTTGCATTCTATTTCTGCTTTTTGGGTTTTGTTGGTACTAATTCTCTGCGCAGCACCTTGGCATACACATGGTAAAGACAACAAATTAAACTACTAACATGTTTTATGCAGAATCGATAGTCAAAGAATAAGCATATCAAACTTCTAACTTGGTGGTTTTGTAGGTTGCCTTGGACTACAACTAAACTTTGTGTTTGCAATTAATTTTTAGGCACCTAGTGATTTCTAAATAGGATGGAATGAATCTATGCTTGTTTTGATTGTTGATTTTGACATTGGAGTAGGAGAGTATGCTCTCATCCTTTTTAGGGTGATCAGAAATCCAGATCTTCAATACCATGCTCATGTCTTTGATTGTTTGTCACCTTTAGAGGGCCTACCTTCCTGACCATTTGCTTTTGCAAGCAAGTGATAATCGTGAGAAGGGAATGACCCAAAGTGAGTATGGCTAGAATACCTTGGCATTCTAACTCACTATAAACAAATACCTTATGGGTGAAAGCTTTGAAGGAAGGGTTATGTGGGAATTGCAGTTACTTGGGAAGTGATGACCCTTGAACTCTTTCTCATATCAACATCTAAGTAGGACCTCATGGTATAAATTGTGCTTGCACGACTACATTTGTTTGGTATCTTGGTGGGCTTAATGTCTCAATCATGCTTGCATGACATCAAGGAGTAACGCTTAACAGAAATCCTGACTAAACACCTTGTATTTAGAGGCCAAAAATCCTTCTAGTTGCTTGAGAAGGACAAGTTCGGATACTTGGAAGAGATACTAAGTTCACCATGGGGAGATTTCCATGGGGACTGATGCTTGGCTGCCCTGAGAAGTGAGTGCCGTGGAGGGGAGCTCGTGGGGTCAAGCATCTATGTATTCTCCTTGAATCCCATAACAAGTCTACCTCTCAAGTACCTAATGTCCTTGCCTACCATAAGAAATGTGTGAATCAGCATGATTGTCTTGAGTCTAAGTTAAAATATCTTGTCTTCTTTACTTGTCAAAAGTTGAATTGTATCTCATTTCAAAAACAAGGCAAATTGATTCAAAACAAGGTTAAACACAAGAACATTTCATCCAACAAAGTTCAAATTCAAAACATCTTCAAACATGGTTGTCAAACATTGTTCAAAATCTTGTCTCAACATTCATGTCACTTAGATTTAGGTTCATCCTAGGTTTGTATTTTGCAAAGTCATTGTCAAGTACCAAGGTTAAGTTTCACCTAGGTCATATTCCTTTGCATATCAATAAGGGTCATCCATTTGCATGGGTCCTCTTGCATTAGAGTAATACCATTGTCATACATTTGCATTTGCATATCCTAGGTCTCTTCATTAAGCTTAGGTCATTATCATATCATATTAAGGTCATTTGCATAGTAATTGTCCCTTTGCATATAGTGTCAAAACTTGGTTTTGTCATACTTGAGTAATCCAAATCTTTGATAGACCCTAAGTCATTGTTAGGAAGTCTAGACCTTATCAAACCTTTTCTCTTTTTGTCATCAATGTCATTTGGTCAAACCTAGCTTAGTATCCAAGCATATAGGTGAGACATTGTCAATTTGTCCTATTGTCACTTGGTCCTTTTGTCCTTTGAGGTCTAGAAAACATTTCAATTTCCTAAGGGTCTCTTTTTTAGATTTGCATTCCAAAAAGTTTGTCAAAATCTTGAAAAACAACAAAAACATTAAGTTGCATTGTCATCCTTTTAGGTTGCATTTGTCAATCCCATTAGTTGCATTGCATAGTGACATGTTTGTTGAAATGAGGTCTCAACCTTCTTACGAAGCCATGTCATCACAATTGAGAAATCAATCATGTCAATCAAATCTCTACATGTCTCAGAACTTGGATCAAACTTATCATGATGATGTAAATGTCCAAATACAAAAACTAGAACAGAAACTAGCTCAAGAAAATGAGATTTTGGAACAAAGATTGAAAAACATTGAGAAGAATAGATCACAAATGTCCAAAATGTTTTGAAAACTTCCAGGTCGAAATCCAAATATTGACCCAATTGATGTAAGATCTCTTCTTGAACGATCAGACATACCAGCTCTCCTCTCACAAATAGAGATGATGAAACAATTTCAAGAAAAGAGACAACATCAATTTCAACATTATGTGCCTCCACAACAAGAAAAAGGTGTTTACTATCAATCAGATTTTCAACCAATACAACCAATGGTCCAATTTCAACAATATGTCCAACCAACTATACAATGTCCACAAATGATTCAACCAATGGTGGAATATCAATGTCAACAACCACCACCAAACATTCAAAAACAAAGGTTGCAGCACACACCAACCCAAGTTTCAAACATGTCGGAACAATTGAACCAAGTCCAATATCAAAACATGACATCAGATCAGAACCGACTCCTTGCCAAACAAGTTCAAATTCCAGATACAACTATGTCAAAACCTCGAAAGAAAGGTGGCTTTATTGCAATGATCTTAAGGAAACTACCAAGTGAGTTCTTTGAGGAAGATCAAGATAATACACTTATGTCTAGCAATGCCTCATCCCCTCACAAACAAATTGACTCTCCAATGGCATCTATCCCTACACCTCTAGAAGTTTCACAAGAACCTTCCATATTGTCCTCATCAAACAATACACCCAAGGATGAAATTACCCAAGGGCTATCCATAATTGATTGCCACGATAATCCAATTCATGATGCACATCCTTGTCATGTTTCAGAAATACAAGACCCAATGCCACCATGCACTTTATTGCCATTACCTATTTTAGAGGACCCCATTCGAAGTCCCTCTTCCTCATGTTCAAGCATTGATTCCTTGCCAGAGTCCATCACAAATGTTCAAAGTGCATTTCCTTCAGGCCAAAGCATTAATCCCTTGTCAGAATCCCCCATGCATATCCAAAGTCCAACCTCATGTCAAGAGGATAATTTAGAGCACGAAGAAATGAGTCCTAAAGAAAATCAAGATCAAGATCCAAAAACCTTATCATCCCATCCAATTGTTGACCAAGATCCCATTTCCCCAGACACTCATGATGATTCCCCTATTCTTGTCCATCCTATCCAAAGTCCTATTGACACTCCATTCCCTGAGCAAGATCAAGATATCCCAGTCCATCCAATCCCAAACGATCCCCTTCCATTTCACGAAAAAAATGTCCTTTCAAATCCCATTGACATTCCACTTCCTAAGAAAGATCAAGATATCCCTTCCATCCTTTCTGATGATCCCATTAAAAGTCAAGAGTGAAGCACCTTTAAAGAGGATTCCAATGATCTTCCTCCTTGTCAAGATCAAATTATTCCTTTAAATCCTCCACAAGATCCTTTTGTTCCTCCATCTCCTTGTCTTAATGCTCCATATACACTCCAAGATCATATTTCTTGTGATGATCCCATTATTTTTCCCATCCCATCTCTTGAAGAGCCTGTCATTGAACCATGTCCACTACACAATCCTAGTCCCCCTCATGATCCTAATCCCCCTCGTGATTCTAACATGTCAGTGCAAGATGTTCATGAACCCTCGACATGCACAATGGGTTCTTCCACTTTGGTCCAATCCGATCCACTTCAAGATCTCATTATTTCTCTCATATCATATCCACCTCATAATGGACTCGCGTCTTCTTCCCAAAGAAAAGAGTATCCTACAAGTCAAGATATTCATAAAGGCAAAGGGGTAGACCTTCATGAGAAAGAACCCCTCCATATCAAAGACGATCTTAAGGGTCATGTCTACACAACTCACTCTCAAGATGTTGGTATTCCTCCATGAAAATCAAAACATACACCTTCCCCATCACACCTTCCATCCATCTTAGGTCCTTATATCCCTTTATCCTCTATGCAAGGTCAGCAAAGGCACACATCCTTGAGTAAATGTCATCAATCCAGAAGAAGTCCATTTCATTCCTATCCATCCATGCATTCCTTTCCCCCTCCAAGCAATTTGAATGCCAAGTATCAAAGTCATAAGTCTAGAAATGCACATGTATTCAAGGATCAACATGTCCAATATAATCGACATGTCAAAATAAAGAACAATATGATCTATAAAGAAAAAGAAATACCCAAAAGGCCACAAAGGCCCACTGAGAAAAATAAAGCAAAGTCAAAATCTATATGGGTTCCTAAATCCCTTGTGCAAGCAATGCACTCCAAGGAACTACAAAAGCATGAAAAATCAAAAACCATGTGGATCCCTAAGAGGCTCCTTGAAGCACAAAATCCTAAAGAAACATCCAACTTGGCATCCAAAGTTTCTATTCTTCCATCCAAATCTTCCAAATTTTTTCCTCCATCACCTTCTTCATCCATTTTGGGCCCTTATGTCCCAAAATCCATAGCTATTCCTTCATCAAAATCTCCATATCCAAAACCCACTCTTCCTCCATCAGTCCATCACCCCTCAAGGTGTGTGCCAATGTTGATCTTGCCTTCATTTCCATCCACTCAAGAACAATTCTTCCAATACCCTATCTATTATCCAATGCATATTTTTCATCCTTCGATCCCTTTGATCCAATCCTTTGCATAAATCCTTGCCTTATTTTCATCTCATTTTCCATGTCCTTATCCTACCAATGTCTTTGAGCATACTTTTAAAGGTCATGGTCCATTTTTTTCAAGGCTACTATCCAAACAAAGAGATGTCTGAGTCCTTCTTCCATCCCCTATCATGTGTCCATCTTCTATTGAAAAAGTCAAAAAAAGTAAAAAAAAAAGTGAAAAAAAAAGACAAAAGAAAAAAGTAAAGCAAAAATAATTCGTCCACTGGTGAAAACCTTGCAAACAGGTGCCTTGGGCAAGTACCGTGATGAAAACCTAGCAAATAGGCATCATGCATAATCTATGAACTTCTTGCACACCACACTTGGGGGCAGGTTTTATCCTATCATATCCTTTTGTCCTTCATTATTCCATTATCTTATTGAACCCCTATCATTACCCTTCATATCCTATTGTCCCTCATGTCCAGTTTCCATTTTCCACCTTTGATCTTGACAAGGCTGAGGATCTTCGTGAGCATCATGCATCTTGTTTGCAACTTTCAGTCCATCATAGCTTTTGGTCATTTATCCATTTGCTTATTACAACCTTTCATCCATATTCCCTGGCTTATTGCAACTTTCTACCACTATCTCGTATCCTATCCCGACCTTCAGTCCATGTCCCTTTTCCATTCTTGGTCTTGCTTATCCTATCCATATCTTATCACTATCCATACACTCTTTTTCATTCCTTGATCTTGATCTGACATAAGGATGCAAAAATTTAAACATGGTTTCAAAACTCTCTTGACATGTCCCTCATGCCATGTCACTACTTTACATTGTCATATCCAGTCTCTTGTCCCATCACACAATAGCCCTTGAAAATTGCATCTGTATTGTCTCCATGATAAAATGCCTTTGTTTTCCCTCTATCCACCAACATTTCAGAAAGCCTATTTATTCACCTGTCATATTCCTTGCCTTGCTAGACACTGGGGGCAAAAATCATAAAAACTCATAAAAATTGAATAATGTCTTGAAAAAATCATAAAAATTGAATAATGTCCTGAAAAAATTCAAAAAAAAAAAAATTGAAAAATGTCCTGAAAAAATCATTAAAAAATTGAATAATGTCATGAAAAAATCCCTAAAAATTTGAAAAATGTCTTGAAAAAATCCCTAAAAAATCGAATAAAGTCCTGAAAAAAACAAACAAAAAAAATTGTAAAAACTCGAAAAGCATCAAAATCCAAAAACAATTCCTTTGGCATTTTGCATTTTGCAATAAATATCCTCTTGATGCATAAGACAGATCACTGAGCATACATCCACCGACTCACAATCAACATTGTGCTTTAAATGAAATCTCGCTTAAACAGATGAACTTTTCAATCAAACCAGACATTACAACTGATCAAAATTGTCATATCAATCAACCACAAAAAAATCATTTGTCCTTGTCTCTACTATCATGGGTCTTATACAGGGTGTGGTATACTCGAAACCAGACTGTGTCCTGTCTTAGACGGGGTACCGCATGTCCTGAAACCAGACAACATGATCATCCTATCAGCGCTTTCAACTTTTGACAATGAAGATCAAGATGTTTGTTTGATTTGTTGGAATTTGTGCATCTTATCTTTTTATTGATTTATCTTTGGCTTCGGTCATGTTCCTATGTTGCTCGATGATATCACTGAGTGATTTAGAGTGACCAGGATGGATCATGGTCCTTTCTTTTTTGTTGTGATTGCTGTTTGTCTGTGATGTGTCTGTCTTTTGCAAAAAGGGTTGCATTTCAGCTCTAGCCTTCCATGCCACGATGCTACGCATCCATTTTGCTACATTAAAATAAAGGTTCTCACCTACAAAGTGCATTACTGAAAGCAAGTTTTTCTTCATCTCTAACTGTCCTTTGTCTCATTTCTTCTTACTAACATTTCTTCCGTCAATTTGGATAGTCAGTTCGGTCTAGTTCTCCGATCTCCACACATATGTTGTATCCTACATCCATTTGGTTAGTACATTTGCATTATATCAAACATCATGCATTACATCACACAGTTTATCCATTTCATATTATCAATGCATCAAAAACACATAAAAATATATCCATACATGTTCATAAAATAGTGCATAAGTCATCCATACATGGAAAATAACTATAAGTCATAACACATTGCATCCCATCATATCGATGCATATCATATCATATGTCAACATAATATCAGAGTATAATATTGGACTGTCTGTCCTAAGTATGGCCCGCAAGCTGACTATATAATATCACACTACATAATGTCCACTGTCTGTCATAAGGAGCATGTGCCTCTGTCACTGGGTGCTCCCTCTGTCCTCCTCATCCTTGCAATGTCTCACAGATGATGTCCCTCCTAGTCCTGGCTATGGTGGTCTCATAGGTCCACTCACCCCCATGCTGCTCAATGACCTTCGAGAGTGTGCCCTGCTCTCTGTCCTCGATCGTGCCCTATATGAAGCTGCTCTCTGCTCTAGTGGAATGACACCCTCATATAGTGTCCTCCAATGGCATATCTCTTCTCTGGTCTCTACCGGCATCTGTGCCATCTCACGTGCACTGGCATCCCTAATCGACCCAATGAACTCAGTGACTCTCTGTTCCTCTCGCTGTGCCTGAGCTATTGCTGTATCTCGAGCCGCTGTGAGTCTGGTTATCTCCACTTTGAACTGATCCTACTGTCTCTCTAATGTCATAATGTGATCCTGCTGACTCGCTATGGTAGCCCTGCACATCTCCATCTCCTCTATCCTAGCTATCTCCGACTCTATGGGTATATCCTGCCATGCCTCCTGCTTGCCTGAATTTGGCTCATCCTCATCATCCCCATCCTCATCATCCTCCTCCTCATCTCCATCCTCATCATCCCCCTCATCCTCCTCATCCTCATCATCTCCATCCTCCTCTCCAGTGAGTGGGAAGTCCTCCTGTCGCCTCGATATTGGAATATCCGGATCTATCAATGGCACTGGCCGTAGTCGTGCAAACCATCTCTCATACTCCTCTATCATCCCGGCATCCACCACATCTGATCTCCTATCCCACTGTCTTTGCTGTAGCTGTGAGAAGTCAGGATATGCTATGTGTGGCTGAATCATACTCCCCCACTGACTCGTCTCTCCATGAGATCGGGCAAAGTGTGCAGTCCTCCTAGGTACATCCTGCCTCTCTCCAAACTGTCGTCTGACTCTCTCTGGCAGGTACAACTCAATTACTCTCTGGTGATTCACTGGTCACCCAATCAGGTACCTCTCCTGTCTACAATATGGTAGCTCATCACTATCATCTGACCATCCGGGGCAATCATGATATGGCCTCCATATGAACTCTCTTAGTTTGTCTAGCTCATGTTGCCAATATAGTATGTATCCAAACGGACCCTATCTCAGTGCTCCTCCATAGCAATACACATATGGTCAATATGGTACTACCTATCTCTCTGTAATCGATCGACATATGGCTATGTGCTCAAATGCCCATACCTGTAGCAATGTGACTCCACAGCTCAAAGTCTGCACTCCCTGATATGCTATCTAATGCAGCTGAAAATACAGCATAGCCAGTACACATGGTCCCCATGCATACACTGTCCCCTTTGTCACCATCTGCTCTAGCACTCTTCCCCATCCAATAGGGAATCCATGTCCTCGTCTGTCTCCTGCTAGTAGACATGCTATCACCACTGCTATCACCACATATCGTCAATCATACTTTGATGCCATAGTCTCCCAGCCAATCTCCCTCTCCACGATATCTAGATCATCTGCATCGCACTCAAATAATTTGCACAACGCATCTCTCCCTGTCACTGGGTCATACTCTATCATCTCTCCATGAATCGGAATGCGGAGGATACGCCATACATCCTCCAGTGTCACAGTCGCCTCTCCAGTCGCCAGATGGAAGGAGGAAGTCTTCGAATGCCATCGCTCTGCCAATGTGGTAAGCAGTCCTGTGTTTGCCCTAATCTCGAGCATGAACGTGATATAGTATATCCCTAGTCCTGCTAATGTATCTCTGTCTGTGCTCCTGAGTCTTTGTCATAGCATGAAGCAGTCTGGTCAGTTCTCTCGTCTGATCAACAGATACTGTCGCCTCTGCATCACAATTGGGGCACATTTTGTCAGTTTTAGGGTTTGCTCCTACAGGTTTCATTTCCTCATTTTCATGTCCAAATCAGGGTGTTTCTAAGCTACTCTGACCTATCCTACCCTTATCCCCCCTTTTTCGATCATTTGCCTGCTGTTTTGACCAAAATTAGGGTTTCCATTGCACAATTGCACTTGTGTTATGAGTCCTGCACATGTGTCATATAACCTGCACCTATGTACCCTACACAAGTGCAGAAGACATTACACAAGCGCAAGATTCACCCTACACAAGCGCAGAAGTCAGTTTTTGCATCCCCTGTGGGCCCCGCAATGTCCCGCAAGCGATCGAAATTCATAAAATTGAAAACATGGGTTTTTGAGATACATACCGCTGCTCTCGCATCGTTTGGTCATCTAAATGTGCGTACACGTTCTCCAAGGTGATCTGCCATTGGAATTTTTGCCATCTCTCTACAAGTGTCCTTTTCTAGAGCAACAAATTCTCCTCTTTGGCTAGTGCAAATGAGCTCTTTTCAACCTCTTTGCCTCATTTATAGATCTTTGTCAGTGCATAGATGGACGTGCACCCTCTCCATCTTATGTTGGTCGTGGTCTTTTGAGTCTTTAATTTCTTGTCCTTCATGCATCCGGTATCCGATTGTCAGTCCGTTCGATCCTATCATTTTTATCGATCAACTGGCCTATTTTCTGCATGTTTCTGGCCAATTCCTCGAGGGGGCATGCATATGTCATTGTCATTGTCATTGTCTAGGGCATTTTCATTATTGTTCTTTGAAACAACGCTTAAAATTGCATTGTCTCAAAGAGGGGCAAAATGTAGACACCTAAAAATGGTCAACGCTTGCGGAATCATACTTTAACATTTGCCCATTGCCTCATTTCAGGTTTTTGCATCACATTAACACTTCTCCTATGTCACACACTTGGTTTTTATCATTTGCGAGCATCGAGTCATTCTTCTACATTCTTCATTCGTCTCGCTCTCAAATTTGGTCTTGTCGACAACACTATCCAGTCATGATTTTGATCGATTTTATCCTATCACATCAATGTGCGTGCTCATTTGTCATCATTTAGGACATCATGAATCCTAATTAGGGTTTTGTCCTCTTATCAATCTTATCATCTGGTGATTGATTTGTCATCGATCGTTGTTATGTTCGATCTTGTCATTTTGCGATTAATTTTTCATTGATCGTTGTCATTTTCAATCTTGTCGTCTTGCAATCTATTTTGTCATCGATTCTTGTCCTCATATCAATCTTATCATCTGGCGATCGATTTGTCATCTATCGTTGTTATGTTCAATCTTGTCATTTTGCGATCAATTTGTCATTGACCATTGTCATTTTCAATCTTGTGATCTTGCAATCTATTTTGTCATCGATTCTTGTCCTCTTGTCAATCTTGTCATTTTGCGATCGATTTGTCATCGATCGTTGTTTGTCTCAATTATGTCAATTTGGATCAATTAGTCATTGTTCCTCGTCAATTGGCACATTTATCAATCAAATCATTTATCACATTGGTCCTTTGTTAATCCGAATCATAATCAAATCAACATCAATTATCTTTTATCAAGACCTAATTGTCGTTCTTGTATTGTTAATTCATCTTTTAGGGTTTCATGATTTAATCATTTAACCTTGTTTGTCATTTCTCTCTCTAGGATTAATAAATTAATTATTTATCCTAAGTCTTCTCATCACAATTAAATGTTCATTTAATTGGCTAATAATTCCTCTCTTTGTTAATTAATTAATAAATGAAAAATTATTAATTAATTCACTTAATTTCCTAATTTTCATCAATTTTCTATTTTTCTATTTTCTAATTCCTAATTTCAATTTCCTCCTATTTTTCTCCTAATTTCATGGGAATGACATGTCAATTTGTCATAATTTGTCATAATTGACAATCAATCAATTTTTGACATAGAAGTTTGTCATAATTTGTCATAAATCATCAATCAATCAATTTTGCATAGAAAGTGCATAATTTGTCATAATTTGTCATAATTGACATAATTGATTTGCAATTTCCATTTGAATTGAATCATGCTAATTTGATCATCTCTCCAATTTGTCTATAAATTGGATGAATTTCTTCAATCTTGGCTAATGAGAATGAGAATAATCAGATTATTCAATCAATCATGCTTCGAGTACTCTTGAGCAATCATCTTGTCTACTTGCTTTCATGTCATAATCATGCACTAGTAGGTGAGATCCACAACAAAGCTATTTGGAGAAGAAAGAAGGACAATGGAGCCACATGAAGGAAGCATTCAGATCTACATTTGGTTTGCATAGTCTTTAGTTTTGAATGTTTCATTTTCATGTCTTTATTGAGTGTGTTTAGGATAGATCATTGCAATGAGTTTTTGTGATTGAGCTAGATTAGTATTTTGATTTGCTTGTGATGATTTCCACATTTCCTAGCTACAGTTTCATATTGGGAATATTTAATTTCCATGTGTATAAAACAAACATGTGTCAAATGAGAACATGACAGTTGTATAAGCCTGAAGCTTGTTGCATTCCTTACTCTTATAAAAGGAATTCCAAGGCTGTAATTAAGAGATTTTTTTGGATGGAATCTTGGTCTCTTTGGAAAAGTGTAGAGTAGTAGTGTCTAAGTTAGAATGTCAAGTCTTCCATAGTGAAGAGTGTAAATATTCCTTTAGCAATATTAATTAGTTTATGATCTATCATGACAATTATTATAAATATAATCTCTAGAATGTACTTCTTGATCTCACATGAATAATAATATCAATAATTTTGTTATTTGTCTTTGCAAATCTCTTGTGAAAATGAAATTTTGTTTGTGGTTTTATGTACGCGTATCAAAAATTAGAAAAATTAAAAAAGAAGATATATATACTATTAATATATATTGCAGAACGCAACTTATGGTAAGTGTGCATTTAATGAGACATTTATTCTAAAGTAGATCGAATGCCTTAAAATTGGGCATTGGGGTATTATCGTATTTTCACATTACATGTTTGAGTTGGAAACACTAAGGTGGGAGTGATGGACACGCTGATTATACTTAGGGCAATGAAACCACAAGAAGCATTTGTAGGTGAAGTCACCGATAAACGATTAGGGGGGTCTTGGTGAATGACCACCCATACATAATTCATGCAATCAAGACAATGTTAGACTTGGAGTTTCTGATGGCGTATCACAAGCATAGGGTCAATTCGGATATTTTGGCCTTTGTTCTTTCCATGCTATTATATGTGAGGGTTTCCAAGGAATGGGCAAAAAGACTCACCCATATAGTGTTCAAGCATGCATATTTGTGTGACACTGATGCGGTGATTGACAATGTGGATGATAACCTCCTTATTTCCCTACAACAAAACTATTACATTGAAAGGATTTTTAAATTTCCAATTGTGCAAACACAAGATGCATAGTTGTTGCAAGCACGAAGGAGTAATATACTATGTAGTATCAATTTCCTCCTATATGTAGCTAAAATCAAGGAACTCAAGGAGGACGGTTAACATTGGGACTACCTGACCATTGAAGGGTTGCTAGATGAAGATGAATTTGAGGAGGTAGATGCAATTGAGATTGTAGGGGCACTAGAGCTAGGGAGTGGAGAGGAGTGGATTTAGGATGACAGGCACGACGTGGAGGAAATTACAGTAGGTGAAGCTCATGCTAATTGCGGATAGGAATGGTCGCTCATCTTAGAAGCCAATAAAGTTAGGTAGGAAAGAATGAAGGAGGAACGTGAAGTTGTGGAGGTGGAAAGAAGGGCTGGGAATGTCTCCTAGCCTTGAAGTATGGTGCAGATTCTTTGTTTGGTTTTGATTCTTGAATTTTGTATTATGGATTATGGGTTGTTGTGGCTGATCATTGGAAATGCTACGAGGAGTGTATTTTCAGCTACAAGCCAAATACAGTTGTATCTTTATCTTTAATATTATCTTAATATAATGGGTGTTGGTGCTACCCAACTATTAAATCTTCAAAAAAATTGTTCAAACAATTTACATTGGCGAATCTTTCATTATTTTCGAGGAAAATATTATAATGGGTGCTAGCCTTATGCAACTATTTACTGTTAAGGTTTATTAGATTTACCACTAGAAAATTGAATTGTTGGCAATTATCAGATTTAGGGTTTATTAGGCTCATGAAATTGAAAGACACATACTTCTAAGACAATGATTAATGTAACAAATGCAACTATAGATCATGGAAAAACCCCTAGAACTTAAACCCTTACAATGGTAAATTCAAATTACAAAACACACATAGAGTATTTCAGAATCCAAAGCATAGTAAATGTAAAATAGTACTGTAATAAAACTAATATAAATTTATAATGAAAATTAATGTAGGAATGTGTTCTTGTTTAATGTCTTTAATTTTATTATTTTTTATTTACCATATTTTATAAAAACCTTCAGCACTACGAAGTTAGTATCATTGAGCACTTTAGTATAACTTTGTAATCGCACAAAGATACTGGCCACTAATCTTACAAAAGATAGATGCACATTATCACACTTAGGAGATGATCATGATGGACCCATGTCCTAGCTATGTTACATAGCTTTCCACATGTCATTCATTTAGTGGTCCAATTGTATGTTGTCACTATTGGTAGGGTCAATACGAGCGGAGTTGCAGAGTTAGTTTTGGTGAGAAACTTTGATTAATCGCACAACTACACAATGATTTAGGCCATTAGATAAATAGGAGGTGACCACTCAATATTGTGGTTTATGAGGAGGAAATATTGGGCCTATGGAGGAGAAAAAGCGAGATCGGGTGACTAGGGCCTAATCCCACTTTTTCCAACACATTGGGAATACAAAAGAGCCTAGGGAGATATCTCAGTTTGGCTACTTCTTGTGAGAAAGAGTGAGAATAGGATTATCTCTTAGGGTTTCTATTCCTCTTATTGTATTGTAGCGTCCTAAAATTGTGACACTTGCAATTTCGACTGCATTTGGGTCTTCATGATGGCGATGCAACATGGAACCTGAATGGAGACCCCGAAACTTGTCCGCGACATCAAAAACTGCATTTTTCCAGCACCCTGGCCTAATCCTCCTTGCAGCCTGCTGTCCTGGGAGGTGGGACCAGAGCACCCAGTGCCCTGGTCCTTCAGGACTAGGGCGCCCAGTGCCCTGGTCCCCCAGGACCATGGCGCCCAGCGCCCTGGTCCCTGGCCCTATTTTGGGCCCGGTCTCTTATGGGGCTTCGGGTCTTTATGTTTGCAAATTGGAAAATTATCTTTCATTGTCGGCCCAAGGTCAGAAAAATCAGTCTATCAACCCTAATTGACAAGTATATAAACTATTTTTCCTCTCTCATTTTGGTAAGATGAAAAAAGAGGCGGAAACGATATTCAAACATTCAAGCATTCAAGCATTCAAGCATTCCTTCAAGCAATTGATCATTCTAAGTCTCCATTCAAGGCTAAGTGTTGCATTCAAGACAAGGATTCAACCATTGAAGAGGAGATCACATACTACAACACACAACATACAACATACAACAACATCTATACCTTCGCATATAAGGATACAAACATCCTTACAACAAGGTATTAGTACTTTTTTTACATTACATTTACAACATTTCTCATTTCTTGGTTAATTCCAAAACCGGGGTTTGACCTAAAGGCAAACCCCTCATCCCTAACCCCCCAATCGTCTTCGCTTTTCTATGTGTAGGTTGTAGGTACGCGGCTATAATTGAAGATCTGGAATCCTTGTGCAGAGACGAATAGATCCCCCTTCATTTCGCAGATTTTTTGGAGGACCGTGTGCACGCCGGGCGCCATCGTCCTGTCAACTTTCGCTCAAATTTGCAGAACAACACCGTCTCGACATTTTACTGCTAATTCTAGGTCCGCGGCTTCATATCATATCCCTATTTATGTTTATAAGCGAATCTTTCCTACTTTACATGCATCTCTAGTTCAATCCTTCTATCTACATTTCTTTACAAAAAAGGGTATCCTTGATGTCTTAACCCTTGAAACTCATTTAGAATCCAACCTTGCATTGTGTGAGATTGGATCTTGTGGGTTTCAACCCCTCTTTTGAATGTAAACTTTCCCCTAAGTGAAAACCATCAACCCTAGTGACTCTCCCTTCTCTCTCCTCAGAGTTGGGGAGGGGAGAACGACTAGGGTTCGATTTTTCCGCTTTACATGTATATGAAGAGAAGATCTGAAAAATAAGGCGTGATTGATCAATTAGACTAGGAGATGAACAATGAAGCATATATGAATTGAAATTGCAAAAAATTGCAAGACTGAAATTGAGATACTGAAAGTAGAGAAGGGAGAGGAATTTGAATGTGTACCTAGCACCAAAGATAAGTCAAACTACCTGAGATAGGGGTTCCATGCCCCTGTCCTGATTCTGCAAACATGAAGCTACAACTGAGAGACTACAATCTTCATGTTTTGGGCCCTCAACTTGCCAAATTTTACTTGAAAGTGGGAGGACCAAGGTGCCATGCCCTTGTCCTAGGTAGGACTAGGGTGCCACTCCCTTGTCCTAGGTAGGACCAAGGAACCACACCCCTATCCTACTGATTTTTTCTCAAGTTTGATCCTCAGGACTGTGTCTATGTGCTCCGTCGGACCTGAAATTTGCAAAAATGATCGGATCTTGTACCTACACTTGTAACTGAAAATAGGGTTTTGGGTGGCTATATGGGGTTTTTCCTTAGTCAAACCCCTATTTTGGAGATTTCCACCTCAACCAATAGCTGATTTGTATAGTAAAATAGTGTGTGCAGGAATCTTGTGTGTGTGCAAGACCCTAAAATGATGAATGTAAACAATCTAGAGTAACCCTATGCTTTAAAGAGTAAACCCTAAATACTCATAACTGACAAAGTAAATGTTGTAAATCAATGATGCTAAGTGATCTAAAGCATAAATATAAATTTACAAATCAATGTAATGAAGCTCATACAAAGACATGAAAACTACATGAAATCATACCCAACGCTAATGGAGGGGTACATACCAATATTCAGTCAGTGATCTCTTATTTCTTTCCTACATCTTCAAAAGCTCCCAATTGATGAATTATTGATAGATTTTGTTGAATGTTGTTGAATTCTCCAAAAGACTTTCTCTTTCACTACATACAAGGCTCCTTGTGATTGCTAGAAAACTTAGCCAAAAACTTCTTCACCTTCAAATGAAGAAAGAGAGCTCTTATGTATGGAACCGTAGATCATAATTTTATCTTTAGGTCAGCTTAGAAATTGAATTTTCCACCACTTTCTTGGGGTTAAGCATTATAATTTCATAGAACTATGCTCCCAAAATTTCAGGAAAAATGTCAGGGACCGTGCGTAACTTATGCACGGTCCAACCAAATTTCACCAAATTTTCAAGGCCATTATATATGATGATATTAGAGTGAATCCCAATAGTACAACTACTTTTGAGATGTTTTGATATGCGGAATTGGGCCTTACAGGTCAAAATAAGACATAATTAGGCTTTATGATTTAATGATTTATTGGAGGAATAAAATAAAAAAGAGAAAACTTAGGTTAAAGGGCCCAATTTAATGATGTGGGGAGTAATGAAATATGACTTTAGATTTAATTAAATTAATTAATTAAATGCTTAAAGGGAAATTACAATGCAAGATGAAAACACACTAAGGCGGGTGCTAAACTAAGCGTAGAATTGTACCACCCTAGAAAGGGTGTACAATTTATGATGCTACATTTAGCTCCCACTTTAGTGGTCATGTAACATTACATGCATATGCAAGCTAAAGTAAATAAAAGTAAACATTCATGAAAAAGGATATATCTACAAGTTGTCGAATGAAGCCCCCAACAGTATTTGGTGTAGATAGTTATGAATCACACCCTACAAAACCACATATTAGATAAAATCACAAAATCACCTAAATGCTTACTAAGAAAGGTGATGAAAATTGAGGGTAGCTATATGCCCCCCCCCATTTTGTCTTTCTAATTTAGTGAGTTGAAATAGGGTATCATGTTTACCACATCAAATGGTGAAAGAAGATTGATGACAAATGCTCACAAGAAGATTTGATACAACATCAAAAACTAATAGAGAATCATTTGGTAAGAAAGAGGTCTAAACATCAATTCCAACACAACAAAGAGTGTCAGTATTTGAGAGCTCTCTAACACAAGATGAAATATTTAAATGGAAACAAATACGAAGAGAAGAAAAGGAAGAAGAGATAGAAAGCATGAATACACACTTTGGTGATCCATGAGAGAGAGAAAAGAGGATTGAAATGACATCAAAGAGATTATTTATAGCAACAATCTTCTAAAAGAAGACAAGAGATCCTCATCAGGGACATGCACATTCACAAAATAGAAGGGTTTATTATAAAATATACTACTTAATGAAGAAAAGAAATTGATGAATGATCAAAGACTTCCAACACCAAGGAGAAGGTCCCAATCAAGGATATGTACTTAAGATCCCCATTAGGGATGCTTGTTCCAATATGAGAGAAGGAATTAAAATATGAATACACCTCTACAATAAATAAGAAATCCTTATAAAAGACACTACTTTAGAAAGGTGAAATTTTAATCTTAAGAAGGAGAGATGTTTGGAATCACTCTTGCCCCCCATATATAGGGAGAAGAGATGAGATAGAAATAGGATATTATGTTTCTTTGAAATGTATGATTGCATGTGAAATTGAACCATCATGAATGGCAATGAGCCCTGAGTAAGTGAGCTACCAATGCCACATAATGATGAGCAACATACTAGCCATTAATGTTATTTAAAGATACGATAGATTGAATGAGGTATTTGAATATGACATGTTAAATTCTCTACTATAAGTGAGATTAAAAACATATACAAAATGATTAATTTTAAAAATTCTTTAGAAAGAGAGAATTTTATAGTAGAAGAATAGGCCACTAAGTCATATATTTCTTGCACACAAGAAATCTTAGGACAGGGATAAGTGTAATTCATTAGAGCCTTATTACTAGAAGAAGGAATTTTAGAATGAGTAGAAGATAAATTCTAATAAGTGGGATTAGAAATTTCTTGAGGAGATTCATAAAGAGATTTGTTCATCACCAAGATTTCCTTATGAGGGGGGTGAGTGTTGAAAGAAGTAGAAGATGATTTAATTGAGGTGAGGTCATCACCACTACTAAATATAGCATTCACATTGAGAGATGGTATGTTAGATTCTTTGGTGGGGTTAGAGGGATTATATCATGTTGGGATCTAAGAACACTGAGAGGGGGGGAGGTGAATCAGTGTTCTACTGGAATGAACAGTTTTCAACTTTCTACACCATGCAAGTATGTACCGGTAAACAAATAAGCATATAACAAGAAGCAAATAAATCATCCACATAAATGAACACTATAACACATAATTTATACGTGGAAAACCTCAATGAGGAAAAACCATGGTGGAATTTGTGACACACAATATCAATTCACTGGCCATATGAAGAGATATTACATTAACAGGGGCCTGCACTTGTAGGAAGGCACACTGCCTAGAGCATACTACTCATCACTAAAACATCTTACTAACTACAAGCTTTCTGCTAAATTAAATTACTGAAAATGAACTCAAGAATGCATCTGATACGCTAGATAGAGTTTTGGTTCTGGTTCTACTCTGTACTAGTTCACAGTCTTGAACTATTACCAGTATTACTTCTCCTCCAAGAGTGCTTTCCTAGCTATATATAGATCATTGCATGATACAATGTTCGCATACAAAAATGATCTCCATACATATAATTCACATCACAGTTCTGCTATACTTATTCACCTATTACATCATTCTCTCATTCACATCCTCTATCACTTATTCTTATTCTTACAAAATTGACCTAGCAGACTGACTTATATACCTATTACATATGATATGCCTTGTGTCGGATTACAATGCGTTTACAAAAGATATTCAATGTCGGCCTCAACAATAATTACAAAATGATTTACTAAAATAAATCTTTCTAGATGTTGGCTTCCTTGAAGTATTGATGCTAGGTGTCGGTGCCGGTGTAGACCTGAATGCTTCCAATGCCTGTATCTGTCGGTATATGCCTCCTAGTGCCAGTTTGTGACTTCCATCAAATATTTTTTCCTTCTATATGATCTTGTTTCCATCAATGACAACAAAATGAATCCAATGAGTGTCAATTGCCAACAATCTCCCCCTTTGGCATTGATGGCAACACTCATGTGAAAAATGGATTCCTTACTGGTGTGCTCCCCCTGAGCAACACACTTCAACTGATAACATATTCCTTGATATTTTTCACATATGTACATAGTCCCACTTTGACAGTAATGCCAAAGACCGGTGAAAGAATAAAAAATGAAAGAATATAGTTAGAGTCATTCAAGCTTAGTCATCTTCAGAATTTCTAGGTATGCCTTTTGTAGAAACCAAAGATATGTGTCCCAGCCTAATTTGAAAGTGTCCGATACCAATGCAAGTCCACTTAGTAAGTGGGCAAGTGATTCCTTTTCCTGGGTATCTACCAGTGTGGTCTTGGCTAGCATGTCCATGCATTCTCTCTTGTGAACACCCAAAGAGTCAAGTCTTGGACTCACCAGTCCTCTTAAATTTCTTTCTCTTTTCAGTATTTTATCATTTTCTTTCTCAAAAGAAAAAACTTGGTTCTCCAAGGACAAAATTTTTCCATCAATAGATGTAGTTAGTGTAGTTGGCCCATCAAAAGAATTAGCAATAGTAGCCATTTTGTCATATAATTCTTTCAATCTGTCATTTACATTGGGTGATAGACTTCCTATATTACAACATACTCTATAAATATTGGTGCATTGTTTCAAACAAACCTCAATAGAGATAAGTTTGTTCTCTATCTTCTTCTTCCCAATTTCTATAAGCTGATCAAAACTTGCTCTTTTTGCACCAGAGAAACTGTCCAAAGCCTGTCGGTCTACAATCTGTCTCAAGGATTGATAGTTATTTGATATGTGTTCTATTAAAGCTTTGAGCTTATCGGAAGGGCTTTCTCTATCCTCTATCTAACAGTCAGGCAATATTTTGTGTAATAAAAAGACCGATTGATCAATTAACCCTTTGTCTATAGTTCCTTTAACGATTTCTAAGTTTCCATCATCATTAGTTTTGTTGGACTTAACTCATAAATAGATTTCTTCTTGACCTAAGAAGTGTAAATTGCCAAAACTCTTGCTGATGAATCCGTTTTGCCTGCCAGTATGGAATCAGTTGATTTAACCTTGTCCATCTCAACCTCTTTGCATTGGTGTCTTTGCCACTTGGTGTAGTGTCGGTTTCTGCTGGTGGAGTATTATCCACAGTGTTTCCAGTGCCCTCTACACTCTCTGTAACTACCAGTTGTGGTTGTGTGCCTATAGTTACAACCAGTTGTGATCATGTCAAAATTGGAGTAGAACTACCTAAAATACCCTTTCCTTTTGAATTTTCAGGAATTGTAGGGGATGTTGACTTTGGAAATTGTTCCTGAGATGTGAGAAAGTTTGGGTTTTTCTTAAAGAATTTTGTCTACCCCTTACTTGTCTCATTTACCACCTCATTCACTCTACCCATCATAAGACTTATCTATCAGTTTTTACTACTAAAAGTTATCCTATTAGTAGTATCGATACATCTCTTCATTATTTATTGTGCCACATTGTTCCAAAAGTGCAACTTCCTTTATTTCCCTATCCCTCTTGACAACATCAAGTCTCCTAGCTTCAAGTTTATCTCTTTCAAAATTTCAACTAATGTCTTCTTATAGATATCCATATACAATAAAATAGCTTCCTCTAACTCATTTTTCTCACTCTCTTCAAAAACTTCATAATATTTTGATAAATTCTTTAATATCCCATCTTTTGTCACTTCATTAATAATTTCAGCACAGGTCATTGTTGTCTTACCAGATCCGGTATCATCACCCTTCTGATTTTGTCTTGTTGTTGCTAGTGTGACTAGTTTCCTCTTTTGCATAGGCTTCCTTACTAGTGGTGGAGGTGCAGTAGGCTGGGGTGCCTTTCTGACAAATCTCCTCCTTGGTTCTACCTTTTGTTGCTCTACCAGTGGTTTTACCACATCCTTCCTTTGCACCCTTCTAAAAGCCAGAGGCTCATTATCCTCAGGGTTAGAGTCAGAAGTGATTGGGGAAATGTGTGCTTGTGGCTTCTTCACTTCTTCAGTAGCAATCTTTGTTGGTTTGACCCCTTGTTTATATTTCGAACCTAGCTGAGTATCTATCTTGTAAATCACATTTTGCACATATGCAGGCATTTTCTCAATTTTGTTATCTCCTTTTTCTATTGAAACCTATTTTCACTTCAAGAGCCTTTTCTCCTGCTATATCGAAGCGCTCTATTTTGTCATCCAAAGGGGCATCTAATAGTGTCTTTGCATATACTTCAAAGATCCTATCATCTACCTCATATCCTAGCTTAGTGATCCAGATTTGCCTGGGTTCAACTGCTTGCATGAGTGTTTCATCAATTTTCACCATGAAACATATGTCAGTGGAATACATCTCCACAATGTTCTTAGAGATTCTTTCTATTTGCCTCATGTTCTCCTGAAATTTCTTGAAGTAACCCTAGAGCTTCTCATCCCTACTGGTACCAAGACTGGTGATAGCCATTTTTATTTGCATACCTACCAATATGTCATAAGCCCATTGCTTCTTTCCTAAACTGGGCATCTCATTCAGGAAATAAAGCATTAAACAGACAATTAAGTTTCCATATCTGAATGTGCCTTTCTTGGTTCCTTTGATCTTTTTAAGGTTTAACATTAACTAACTCCTCATCCATTCACATAAGTCACACTTCACATTATTTCTTAACATTTTATATGTGGCATGAATGCATGAACTTGCAACAAAATTCAAGTCATTTGATTGAGTTACCTTATATCCTATGATAATGCTTGCAAATTTTATGTCTGAGTTAGTGATTGTGCTTATCGTTATAGATCTGTTATCCGGTGTGGAACCAATGAGTTTTTGAACCTCTGTGTTGGAAATTTTCTTACCAGATTCTTGTCCAACTCTAGGTAAGTTGGTGACAACTTTAATAGCTTCCTTTGTGATCATGTAGGGTTTGTCTAACCAAATTAATTCACTGTGAACCCTACTCAAGACATATTTGATAGCTTCATCCTTGAATTTTGGTAAATACAGAATATCAGTTAACCCTAGATCATCAATTGCCTTAAATTATGGTTTAATGTTTCTAGTGTCTCCCAGTATCACTGGTTGATACATGCTTTTTATGTCTTCAATGCCCAGATCCTCAAGGGTGCTGTGGATGTATGCCCTCACATCTTTAACGTACATTACTCCTTCAAGAACCCTAGAAAATGCTCATGCAGAGTCTTCCTTCTTCGCAATTTTGGGAACCTCCTTAAAGACTGGCCCTAACTTATCCTTAACTTTGATGATTATCGAATTTGCAATAAAAGTAGAAGTGGAAGATCTAGATGCCATTTCAGAAAATACCTGAGTGAATGCCGATGAAAGATTTGAGTGCTTTAGATAACTACTCGAAATCCTCTCTGAATGCTTTTCTCTCTCTTAGTTCGCCTTTACTTCTCTCTGATTGCTTGAATTCTCGGTGAGTGAAAATGACTTCACTTACCCTCTTTTATCTATGAATAAAACCCTAATTTTCTGTCATTAATGCTTCACCAACAACCCTACGGATGTCGATTTCATAGTTAAGTGTCGGGGTAACCTTCATCAATGATGAACATAGTTTTCTAGATTTCTTTCCAGATCTCCTTAGATCTCTTCCGGGGTAATATGAAAATTTTAGCAGTGACTTTGCCAACCCCTAAGGCTTATGCCTCAGTTACCAGTGGAATTTTCTGTTGGTGGAGGATTACCCTGTTCTACCAGTGGATATACTGGTATAGATTCATCTCCACTTTGTTCTTCATTTTTTCTAACCCATCTCTTGGTATGACCTTGTTTTATTTCATCTACCTTCTACTTCCATTTCTCATTGTCTTTATCATTATTAGCCGGTTGAGTCTTGCTTCTGCAATACTTAGCAATATGACCTATTTTGTTGCATACATAACATGTAACATCATTCTTCTAAATTGCTTTGACATATCTGTTTTTATTATTATTTCTTGACCTACAATGATTAGCAAAATGTCCAAAATTTCCATATGCATGGCATTTTACATTCATTCTACAGTCTTCTGATTTATGACCATGCTTCTTGTAGTTTGTGCATTAACTAGGAATAGAATTATTGTTTTGATTTGCCTTATTTGTGCATTGTTTAGCCATGTGCCCAAATTTATTGCAAACAAAAAATCTACCATTGAATTTATAAGCATTAGATTGCCTTACCGATTTCCTTTGTTCTGATGAGTTATGCATACTGGTTATCTGATCTTCATTAGCAGTATCGGAGCTTTCGCCTTGTACAAATCCAATTCCTCTAGAATCATCAATCTGTCTCTGTCTTTTTAGTAAGTCATCCAATTGTGCAACATTGATCCTAAACTTTGCTTTATATTAGCTTGTAGTAGTCAGATCATCTCTCAGAGTAGTTATTTGCCTTTCAAATTCTTGTTCATTGTTCGCGGAGTGTGCCAAATCATATCTCAATAGATTATTCTCATGAGTCAATATTCCACATTCATCAAACTTGTTCTTCAAAGATAAAACAAGACTATCTTCCTTCTACTTTCTATCCTCAGTATCTTTTGATAACCTCATGGTCAGATCTTGCATTTCATTCTTCATGAGCATATTTGCTTGACTTAGTTTCTGACATTGTTCCTTAAGAGCATTCTTCTCCTCATCATTCGGTTGTTGTAAAAGTTCTTTCCTTTTGGATTGAGAAGCTGACAACCTTTCTTGTAGAATAGAAATGAATTCATTTGTAGAATTCAAATCTTCTTGCAATTTCAAGTTCTTCATCCTTTTAACATCATAATCCTCAAGAGCCATCTCAATTTGTTCTCCATAGCCATGTTCAAAGATTTTGGTTTCAGGATCTTCCTTAAGCTGTTAAACTTCTTC
The DNA here is from genome assembly GCF_030272615.1 of Cryptomeria japonica. Classification (NCBI taxonomy): domain Eukaryota; kingdom Viridiplantae; phylum Streptophyta; class Pinopsida; order Cupressales; family Cupressaceae; genus Cryptomeria; species Cryptomeria japonica. The sequence goes on along the minus strand of NC_081408.1, from coordinate 696,611,239 downwards.
TGAGGTACCAGGTTCTGATACCAATTGTTGGGATCTAAGAACACTGTGAGGGGGGCGTGAATCACTATTCTACTGGAATGAATAATTTTCAACTTTCTACACAATGCAAGTATGTACCAGTAAACAAATAAGCATATAACAAGAAGAAAATAAATCATCCACATATATGAACACCATAACACAGAGAATGTATATGTGGAAAAAATCAATGACGAAAAACCACAGTGGGATTTGTGACCCACAATATCAGCTCACTTTCCATATGAAGAGATATTACATAAAGAGGGTCTAAGAACACTGTGAGGGGGGCATGAATCACTATTCTACTAGAATGAATAATTTTCAACTTTCTACACAATGCAAGTATGTATCGGTAAACAAATAAGCATATAACAAGAAGAAAATAAATCATCCACATATATGAACACCATAACACAGAGAATGTATATGTGGAAAAAATCAATGAGGAAAAACCACAGTGGGATTTGTGACCCACAATATCAGCTCAAGTTCTTCATCCTTTTAACATCATAATCCTCAAGAGCCATCTCAATTTGTTCTCCATAGCCATGTTCAAAGATTTTGGTTTTAGGATCTTCCTCAAGCTGTTAAACTTCTTCTGAGGTACCAGGTTCTGATACCAATTGTTGGGATCTAAGAACACTGTGAGGGGGGCGTGAATCACTATTCTACTGGAATGAATAATTTTCAACTTTCTACACAATGCAAGTATGTATCGGTAAACAAATAAGCATATAACAAGAAGAAAATAAATCATCCACATATATGAACACCATAACATAGAGAATGTATATGTGGAAAAAATCAATGAGGAAAAACCACAGTGGGATTTGTGACCCACAATATCAGCTCACTTTCCATATGAAGAGATATTACATAAAGAGGGTCTTGCACTTGTAGGAAGGCACTCTGCCTAGAGCATACTGCTCATCACTAAAAAGTCTCACTGACTACTAGATTTTTGCTAAAGTAAATTATTGAAAATGAACTCAGGAATGCATCTGATATGCTAGATAGAGTTCTGGTTCTGGTTCTTCTCTGTACTGGTTCACAATCTTGAACTATTACTAGTATTACTTCTCCTCCAAGAGTGCTTTCCTAGCTACCTATAGATCATTGCATGATACAATGTTCGCATACAAAAATGATCTCCATACATATAATTCGCATCACAATTTTGCTATACTTATTCACCTATTACATCATTCTCTCATTCTCATCCTATGTCACTTCTTCTTCTTCTTCTTCTTACAAAATTGATCTAGCAGACCAACTTATATACCTATTACATATGATATGCCTTATGTCATCTTACAATGCATCTACAAAAGATATTCAATGTCGACCTTGACAATAATTAAAAAATGATTTACTAAAATAAATCTTTCTAGATGTCGGCTTCCTTGAAGTACAAATGTTGGGCGGTGCCGGTGCCAGTACCAGTGTAACCCTGAATGCTTCCAATGCCAGTATTTGTCGGTATATGCCTCAATTGGCAACATATCCAAGTCCAAATGAAGCTTCATGTGTGTTATGTTCTAAATGAACTGTAATTCCTTGTTCATTTGTGCCACAACCATTGCCATTATAGCCACTCTTCACTAAAATGCAAAAAATAGGACCATAAAGGGATGCCAAATCAGAAAGAGATGGTTGCACCTCATAGGTCTCAGTGCTATATGAATTAGAGGAAGGATTTGAATAATTATTTGAATTAGAAGCAACCACAAAGTTGTTACCTAGTTTTTTAGACAAAGTTGGTTGCTCTTTAGGTTCCTCCTTAGATTTATCCTTCTCATTCTTAAATTATTTCCAAGATACTCTATACTCTCCTATAAAAGCAGGGTTAAATTTTAGAGATCCCCAATCATCATCTGAGAGCACTCCTTTGGGAGAAAATATATCTTCGGGAGGAGATTCTGATTGAGTAGAAGAATCAAGAGTACTAGAAGAAACATGATCATTAAAGGAAGTAGATGTATTTGAAGAAGTAGGAGGATTGGGAGAAAAATGGGATGTAGTTGAACAAGAAGATCCAACTTTTAATGGAGCTTGAAGATTGGTATCAGCTAACAAGGTGTATGTCTTATTGTCATAAATGAACTTGACTTGCCTATGCAAAGTTGAGGGGATAGCTTGCATGCTATCAATCCATGGTCTCCCTAATAGAAGGCTATATGTCAAATTACTAGGCATGACCTGAATAGGTGTAGATAAAGTAATAGGACCTACCTTAATAGGCAAGGTTATGATACCTAAATATTATTTAGCAACATTATCAAAGCCTCAAATAGAAATAGAAGCAGGTTCTATGTGAGAACGATCCACATGAATCTTATCCAATAAGTCCACACTGCAAACATTAAGGCCAGATCCATTGCCCACAAGGGTTCATCTTATAGCATTATATTGATAATGACCATAATCATAAGAGGATCATATTGATGTTGCATTTCATGAGAAGGTAAATAATCTTGTGTGAATTCAATTTGAGCTTTGGGTTTGTTTGTAGGACCAATCAAAGAAGCCATATTATTAGGTGTCACTGCAAGTGGGACATCTAATTTTTTCAAAGCATCTTGTCACATCCCATGATAAGTAGGTGAAGTTTGAACCAAATCCCAAATACAAATCTTGGCAGGAGTAGCTTTAATTTGTTCAATGAGATCATGCTCCTTACTAAGCGTTTGTTATATACGAGGTGCTTATGGAAGAGTAGGCTGAGAGGGATGAAGTAAAGTTGGGATAACTGGAAGAGGATTAGGTTTCCTATTGCTTCTTGTGTTGTAGGTATGAGAAACCACATGATAACTCTCTTTAGTGATTTTCTTAGCATAATCATAAGGGCTCTTAGTAGGATAACCTCTTTGCATAGTAATAACAGGTTTCTTAGGAGTGTAAAAAGAATCATTAGCATAACCACCTTGAACCACTAAGATAGGCTTACATTGAGAACTTGGAGAAGGACGAGAACCTTGAACTATGAAGAGGGGTTTATTAGGTGTTTCATTAATATGTATCAAATTGATTGAAGATGGTTTAGGAATATCAAAGGTGTCCTTATGAATTTTAGAAGAATAATGGACAAGATTGTTGGAAGATTTGTTGATAGTCTCTTCTTGCACTAAAATGTTATCATGAATAAGATCAATTTTAGGAGGTAGACTAGGAGTAGGCATTGAGGTCATATCATACTTTATCATCAAAGGCTCTATATGGGGAATAGACTCTCTAGGAGAGGGATTAGAATTACTCCCTAAAGTTTCACCTTTGAGAAGGAGACCTTTGAAAGAGATGTTAACAATCTCTTCTTGAACTAAGGTATCCTTATGAGTAGAACCTAGTTGGGGAGAAGGAGATGCCTTACATTTAGAGAAAAAATGATTGAGATTAATGGAAGGTGAGATTCTATCAATAGAGTTATCAATCATGATTTCATCCTCTTTGGCTAGGGTTATCTCATGGGGGAGAGAATAATCATCACCTTGTTCTAATTGGTCATCCCAAATAGTGAGGTCATTGAAAAAAGTATTAGAAATATCTTGCACAAAGATGTACTTATTGTTATGGCTAGTTTTGGGAGAAGGGATAATATTGTTCATTAATTCTTCATCCTTAGGAGGGAGAGCATCACTACATGTGTTTAAATAATATTGTTGCCTCAAAATGTGTTCAATAGGATGTTTGGGGGAGAGAGAACTAAGGAAAATTATTATGATTTCATCTTCTTTTTCTAAGGAATATCTTTATGGGTAATACAACCTTCAGGGAAAGGAGAAGCATTTCTCATTAATGCATCATCTCTAGTGGGAATTTTGTTGCAGTCAAAGGAGGAAATGCCATCAATAGGAAAAGTAGGGACAATATCATCTTCTTGCAAAAAATTATCCTCATGAGGGGAGTATTCTTTATGAGGGACATGGATATATTTCTCCAAAGATTCATGCTTAGGAAGGAGATCTTTGAAAGAAGTTCTCATGACCTCTTGTTGCACTAACATGCCCCCATTGGTAAGACCAAGTTTTGGAGAAGACAAGTCAATGTCCATCAATAAATTTTCACTTAGAGAGGCATCATGTAAAAAAGGAAAAGTAACACTAAGAAATGTGTTTATGATATCATCCTCTTCTTCTAAGATGACTAGATGGGAAGGGCACATTTTAGGAGAATTGTCAAGATCATTCTTCAAATCTTCATCCTTAGAGCATGGAAGAGTTTTGAAGGGGTTGGTAACAACTCTTTTAGGCACTAAAATTTTGTCATAGATAGGAGGATATTCTTTACGAGATGAAAAAATTGAAGCAAGGGAAGCTAACCCATTATCACATTTATGAAATGAATGCATCATGACAACAATTTTCCTCTTTCAAATGATAACATATGCAAAATAGAAGGAAATGTTGAATTTTAACCAATGCAGGCACTCTAAATTTTGATTTAGAAAATGAAATTTATGAGTGAAATGTGTTCCTAAATCAGATCAGAAATTAATGATCCTAATTAAGCTATCCACAAGTTCAATTTTGAATTGAAAAATTATGGTAAATTAACAAAATTGACCCCTAAATTTTTTGAAATTTGCAAGGAATTGAAACTTGTAAATGTAAACTTGAATTTGAAATAGAAAAAATAAATAAATCAGAATTAAAGATGATTAGATTCACGTCGACTTCACCAAAATGTGGAGGGGGAAAAGCGAGACTTGGTGACTAGGACCTAATCCCACTTTTGCCAACACATAGGGAATACAAAAGAGCCTAGGAAGATAGCTCACTTTTGCTACTTCTTGTGATAAAGAGTGAGCCAAGGATTATCTCTTAGGGTTTCTATTCCTCTTTTTTTTTATGAAGAGAAGATGTGAAAATTAGGGTGTGATTGATCAACTAGACTAGGAGATGAACAATGAAGCATATATGAACTGAAATTGTAGAAACTTGCAAGACTAAAATTGAGATACTAAAAGTAGACAAGGGGGAGAAATTTGAATGTGTAACTAGCACAAAAAGATGAGTCAAACTGCCCATAATAGGGGTGCTATGCCCCTTTCCTGATTCTACAAACAAGAAGCTACAACTGAGAGACTGCACAATCTTGATGTTCTAGGCCCTCAACCTACCAAATTTCACCTGAAAGTGGGAGGACTAGGGTGCCACACCCCTATCCTGGGTAGGACCAGGGCACCACACCCCTTTCCCAATGATTTATGCTCAAGTTTGATCATCGGGACTGTGTCTATGTGCTCTGTCGGACCTGAAATTTGCAGCAACGAACAGATCTTGTACCTGCACCTACAATTGAAAATAGGGTTTTATGTGGCTATATGTGGTTTTTACTTATTCAAACCCCTATTTTGGTGATTTCCACCTCAACAAATAACCAATTTATATATTAAAATAGTGTGTGTAGGAATCTTCTGTGTGTGCAAGACCCTAAAACGATGAATGCAAACAATCTAGAGTAACGTTATGCTTTAAAGAGTAAACCCTAAATGCTCGTCATTGAAAAAGTAAATTCTCTAAATCAATGATGCTAAGTGATCTAAAGCATAAATGATCTAAAGCATAAATGTAAATCTTAAAATTGATGTAATGAAGCTCATACAAAGACATGAAAACAACATGAAATCATACCCAACCCCAAGGGAGGGGTACAAGCCAATCTTCAGTCGATGATCTCCTATTGCTTTTCTACATCTTCAACAGCCCCCAATTGATGAAAGAATGCTTGATGAATGCTTGATATATTTTGTTGAATGTTGTTGAAGACTCCAAAAGACCTTCACTTTCACTACATACAAGGCTCCTTGTGATTGCTAGGAAACTTAACCAAAAAACTTCTTCGCATTCAAATGAAGAAAGAGAGATCTTATGTATGAAACCCTAGATCTTAATTTAATCTTTAGGCCGACTTAGAGATTGAATTTTCTGCCAATTTATTGGGGCTAAGTATTATAATATCATAGAACTATGCTCCCAAAATTTTGGGAAATATGTCGGGGGACCATGCATAACTTATGCACGGTCTGACCAAATTTTCACCAAATTTTGAGGGTTGTTAGATATAATGATATTAGAGTGAATACCAAAGTTACAACTGATTTTGAGATGTTTTGATATGTGAAATCAAGCCTTAAAGGTCGAAATAAGATATAATTAGGGTTTATGATTTAATGATTTATTTGAGAAATAAAATAAAAAGGGGTAGACTTAGGGTAAAGGGCCCAATTTTATGATTTGGGGAGTGATGAAATATAACTTTAGATTTAATTAAATTAATTAATTAAATTCTTAAAGGGAAATTGCAATGAAAGATGAAAACACACTAAGGCGAGTGCTAAACTAAGGGTAGAATTGTACCATCCTAGCAAGGGTGTACAATTTATGACGCTACAGGGCCAACCCTTTCTAACATGTCCTTTGACCTCCAACATGCAAAATCATATTGGTCCACTTAAGAAGAGCTTGACGTCAGCAGGGCCCATGTGCTATGTGTGCAGGTGGAGTTACGATGTTAAGGTGAATGTGCATCTTGATCTAAATGCACAATCGTGTGGTGATATCGACCATTGATCTCGAAGAAAGTGCATGACGGGGTAAAATATGAAAGTCATTACTTTTAATTTTAATTATTTTTTATTATTTTTAAATTTATTCATTACTTAGATTTAAATAATAGATTAATTTATTCACTTGTAATATTAAACTAAATTAAATTTTATCTTTAATTTACTTTAGCTATCCATAAAACCTCATATAAGGTGCAAGTTCTAGTTAACTATAAATATACAATTAAATAATCAGTCAACTTAATGACCATTGGATGACCATAGATCAACTTCATAAGCTCTATTACGGCCAAAAATTTTGAAGCACAAAGGTTTTTTAAAAAAGACATCAGAATAGAGACACGTATGAGAATTGTCTAATTAACTATTATAAATTATATACTTAATTAATGAGGAGGATAGATTGGGCCAACCCTTTCCAATTATGATGTGTCCTTTGACATCTAGCATGCAAAATCTCATTGATCTACTTAAGAAGAGCCTAACATCAGTAGGGCCCATGTACCCTGTATGTGGGAGGGGTTGTGGAGTTAAGGTGAACAACCATCTTGATCTAACTATGCAGTCGCATAGTGATCTAGACCATTGATATCAAAGGAAGTGCACGATGGGGTAAAATATGAGTCATTAATTTTAATTTTAATTATATTTTATTGTTTATAAATTTATTCATTACTTAGATTTAAATATTAGATTAATTTATTCACTTGTAATATTTTTTTTAATCGAGAATAAGTAGATTTAATTAATATTATAAATATATGATAAAAAAGGATAATAAACTTCCACCCTGGCCATACAAAAAATATACCATACATCTGCTCAAGTTCTGACATATTCACAAGAACCCCCCCATAAATTTCTCCCCAAAATCTATCAAAATAAGCATGTTGACTACTCGATAATAGTCGCATATCATACTTTCATTATTTTACAGAATCACAACCCTAAATAAACACTACCAACATGATTGAGTAACACACAAAATGAGACATTATATTTAAAAATTTAGCATCCCGAGTCCTTTTAAAACCTAGACAGAGCAAGCACCACATCCATTGTTCTCTTCTATGGCCCACCTCTATCCTATCCACCTCGTTCGCCTCCCTTATCATAGCTTCCACTCTCATCAACTCTACAAATGTATTTAGAGCCTCTCATCCCCGATTTGTAAGAGCCTTGAATCTTGACTTCATTTCATCTTCTTTCCATCATATGAAAGGAATGTAATTCATTGGCTCATCCACTCCTTCAGAGACATAAATGCCCACTCCAAGGACTACCCATTCAAAGATAGATTCCATGCCCAAGAGATACTCATTTGATATTAGAGCTCTTAGAACCCTCTTCACCGTGTCCACCGAATCTTCAAACTCTAAACGCCATGCTATAATTAAGGATTATATCTCCATTTTTGTCCTATATCTATGGCCAATATTTGAAATCTCCCCCACATAATTAACTTCACCACCTACAACAATCTCTCATCCTTGAACATAAAAAGATCTTACAGCCATCTGTCTATGATCCTACCCACAAAGGGCACTAACCTCTTCTCTGTTTTCAATGTAAAACTCACCTCCATTGCTTCCAATCACTCTAGTATTCCCACCTTCACAGCTTTGCCTTGCTTGCACTTCAAACCAGCCTCTGGAGGAAGAGACTAAGCAGAGGTTACCGCTATACCGAAATTAAATTACTATAAAGAGCTTAAAAAGACAATTATAACCATCATATTATAGTCTCGATTCCCATCACCTTTATCATTCCCATGCTGACAATTACCATTTTCATCCATATATTATCATAAATGCATAGTCCTAACTATTAAATCATTCCTTTTTTATTGATGCAACATTGAATGTGTTCACCGTCATGATGATCCAATTGCCTTGGAAAACTCCCAACTCTCTGTACTTGCTCAAAACCCGGAGCTTCCATAAGTGTCAGGCTGGGTCACCACATCATTTATTTGTAGATTGTGAAAATCTTCAAGATGATATTCTTGTAACTCTCTCAATAATGTGGCCCAATTTTACAACAAATTGCTCTCTTCATTCCGGATCCTTCACACATGTTAGACTTTGAAGTCTCTCAATAAATTTTAATCATTTTTTATTTTTTTAACATATTGATTTTTTTATTATATTTTATTGGTTTTAAATTTATTCATTACTTAGATTTAAATATTAGATTAATTTATTCAATTATAATATTAAACTACATTAAATTTTATTTTTAATTTACTGTCAGCTATTCCTTGAACCTCATATAAGGTACAAGTTCTAGTTAGCTACAATTTAAGTCTATAATGAATTAATCAATCAACTTAATGACCATTGGATGATCTCAGATCAACGACATAAGATCTATTTTGGCATGAAGTTCTAAAGGACATGAGTTTCTTAAAAAATTCCTTGGAATAGACTTAGAGACACATGTGAGCACTGTTAGTAATGAAAGGTTTTAATAAATAAATGAATGAATGTTTTTACTAAAGAAAGAAATAAAAAGAAATGAATTTTAACCATGGTTTTGACCTTTGAGGAAGCTCTTGAAATTAAGGGAGATTGGACCTTGGAGTAACCAATTAACGAGGGAGATTCAAAAATTAAAATCCAAATTCAAGGATACAAGAAATTCGTTTCAAATTCGAATATTTAGCTAAGTTCCTGAGAGAAATATAGAACACCTACATCCCACATTTTTAATGTTTCAATCTTGCAGTTTAGATTGTAGAATTAGGGTACCGAGTGCTGAAGGTTTACATTTTCAAGCTTTTCTACCATTAGTATCACTATTGTACTAGGCTACTAGCGATGGGAAAGCCAAAGAGATTCAAAAAATAGACTATGCCCAACTGGTTAAAACCCCAGGTTTCACTAATGAATTCCATGACATTTATGATCCTATAATGTATGGTAGGCTAAGAACACAACTTAGATTTCCATGTGAGATTAAGGCCATAGGAGGCATGCCTGACAAGGCATTAAAGATTGTGTATAGTAGAATATTGGTCCAAAAAATAAATAAAATTGTAGCATGGGATGTTGGAGTGGGACGTATGATGCTACCTGAGGTTTTCCCTTGTCCATAAATTGTCATGTTCTGTGCCCAAAATTATGATGAAAATAGATGATTAATTATTAGTAAAAAAATTCAAAAAGTAATTTTTTATCCATTATTAAGGAATAATTTAAAAATTTGCTGGACTCAAGGCTTGGAGCAGGAGATTTTGGACACTCAAACGTCCACATTGACCTAGAAAAGATTGCTTGTGATTACGAAGCAATTGATGAATATGGGAGAAATAATTATCTAAAAGTGATAATAATGGATGGTAAACAATTGGATAAAAATCATAAACCTCCTTATAAAGGAGATATTTTTTGTGCCATGGGTTTAGGATACTATTGCCATGCTAACATTTTGCCTGGGATTGGAAAATACCCTGGAAATGAGTGCAAGCCTCCTTGAAATGGTATTTAATATCCATTGTGTTAATTAACCTATTAGTTATAAGTTTGTTGAGCATATTGTTTAATCAATGCATGAATAGTTTATAGAGATTAAAAGAGGATCCTCTAAGAAATTTAGGTTTACATGCATCCAATATATGAATGGACCACTATGATAAGGATGCATGATAACAGAGGGAACTACAACCATTTTGTAGACTTGCTTTTGGCTCCAATGTATCATGCAATTACAAACACTCTAATGCCTAGATTTCTCAAGTCTTGTAGAGATTGCATTCAACTGGGACCTGAAATTCAATTGGATGACTAGTACCTCATGGAAGAGTATACTATGTGTAGACACTTAAAAATAATTATTTTAATTATTTTTAATGCCTCACATAATTAATTAATTAATTATATTAATTCAAATTCTCCTCAATATTAATTAAATATAATTAATATTGTCACTATAGCATGTGATTGATTTATTTAATAAATCAATCCCTTTCTTTATTCTTCTAAAAAATCAAATCCTCACAAATCTTCCTCTTAGCTAATTAATTTCAATTAATTAGTTAACCTACATGATTCCTACAAATCATCTTCTTAATTCATCATTAACCTAATAAATTCTTCTAGAAACTCCCTAAACTCACTTAACATTATTCTTCTAATTTTTTATTCCCTCCACTCATTCTCTCTCCTAGTCTAATCCTAATCCCACCTAACATTTCCTCCAATCCCCCTCCTAATGAATCATTAATGGCTAATAAGCATGATTAGTCACAAAGCCAACTCCTTGCTTTTAAATAATCTTTTCTTAGGTGAATGTAAGATTTTCAAAATCTCACATTCCTCTAGGTATTCCCTCTCTCAAGGAATTTTTAATTCCTTTTTATTCCTCCAATCCCCATAATATCCTTTTTGGGAGAATTTTTTAATTTCTCCAATGCACCTTGTGGAGTGTGGAGATACGAAATGCCTTTAAGGCATATTTCTTGGTCTCCACACCCTCTCTTGGAGCTTGTGTGAGCTCACAAGTAAATCTTAGCCCTTCATCTCGAATCCATCCTAGCCCTCCGTTTTTCTCTCCTCTTCCTATAAATAAAGGGCTCCATCCCTTCATTCAAAGGACATCTCAAAATCTAGTAAGCTTATGTTGCCCTTTTGAGCCCAGGAAATCATCTTGGCAACTTGATCATCTCATCCTTATCATTTTCCAAATCCATTCCATTTGTGCACAACATTGGAGATCCATCCACATGCAGCAATCAAAGGAGCACATCAAGTGGAGCATTATCAAGGGGCGCCTTCACTTCATCAAGCTCAATCCGAAGGAGAAGGTAAAATAGAAAGGTGAAATGGTCTTTTCATGATATTTTAGCATTTTGCATGTTTATTTCATTATGTTTTTGATCATTTGACCTTCTAATCTGTTTTCCCCTCTTCACTATGTTAGGGTTTTATGGATCAAGAGTAGAACCCTAAAAAATTCCAATACATGTGACAGAGAGGGCTTTTGCATTGGAATATGTATGAAAAATGGAGAGTATAAATAAGCTCTACTTTTATGGCCAGCAAAAGAAGAGCATATTTCCTTCATTACCTTTTTCATGTGGAGGGTTCACATTTGAGAGAAAAGCATTTAGTGTGGTATATGAAATTTTTTAATTTTTAAAATTTAATGTTTACAATTACTAGAAGTATGATACATGCACCATCATTAAAGAAAGGGTTGTGGCGAATAAGAACTCTAAAAGTAAAATCTAACATGAAAGTAAACCCTTGTTAGAAATATTGAAAAACAACGATTATTGGGCTGAGGTCAAAAAAGTGATGGAGGAAAATACTGGTGATAAAATTATTTCTCTAGAACAATTGCCAACATAAATTGTGGCCTTACACCCATAGAGAACAACACAGAAAGAGATCCAAACCATGAGGTTTGATAATTTTTACAAAAGAGTTGATGTTCTATCTACTAGAAAAATTATCCTAGAATCTCTATCAAAGGATTCTTTAGAGGCAAACTGGACACGGAACGAAATCAAAGATTTTTGGTCTATGAGGAAGAATCTAGGTGAACCAAAGACTATTATAGATATTCAAGATATCCTAGAGGATTATGAGTTTAGCAAACTATGAAATATAGAGAATCCCTCTGAAGGATATAATGATAGTGATAATGAGATACCCTCAGGTCAAACTCCAATAGCTATTATAGAATCTGCAAAAATATCTATGTTGAGTGAAACCATGTTAGAAAAATATTCTTCAGGGTTAGCCATAATGGAAAAGTTAGTTTATCAAGGTGGCGGCCTAGGGTCCAAAGGACAAGGCCCTTGGACACCACTGGAGGTAGAGTTACCAAAAAAATGTGCATATCATAGAGGGATTAGAGTTGAATCAACAGGGAAAGGTGATAATTGTAAACTTGAACCTCATTTTATGATAGCTTCAAATATTAACAATCAAATTCATTCACAACTAGAATAAGGTGGAGAATCAAGTGCTATTGCCATTGGTGGGGATACTACGAGTAATAGTACTAGTAGTTGTCAATAAGTACAACAAAAGAAATTACTCAGAAAAGGCTAACAACATAAGATACTATACATAATCCCAATGATCAAGGCATGTTGAAGAGGTAAAATCTCATGACAACAATGAGAAGTACAACTCCAACTACATCAAGTTCCATTGTGAAGGTATTGTTTCTTTCTTTAAAACAAGCCCCTAGCCCTCAAACAAGTCTGATAACCCTAGTTGTAAGTTAGAGTGGGACATGATTAGGAATGGGTTTTGCATCTTTTTCTAGACCTCACAATAAAATAGTTAGAGCCATATGCATAGGTGGAGGTGCCTACATCACTGCAAGTGCTATTTCACCATTCAAACACTAAATTGTGTCAGCAACCCCAAATTTTAATTACAATAATTTTGTTGATCAATTTAGAGAGAGTAAAAAAAATGAAGAAAAAAGGAAGATAATGATGAAGGCTACAAGCACTACAGCTATAAAGGAACAACTTGCAATGAATAGGGTATTTCCCACATATGACCCAAATAAAGAAATGATGGATTACATGGTTGTTATGCCCCCAATTCCAAATCAAAATAAACTAGAGAATTTGATTGATCCCTCCCAATTTCATGTTAGCACAATCCAAATGGATTTCTCAGGAGTTAAAAATGTGGACAAAATTAATGTGTCAAGAAAGACCAACAAAGTGGTGTACACATCATTTCTCAAGCACGAGAGAGAGTATAATAAGCTAGAGAGACAACTACAAAAGTTATAGAGAGACCTAGAAAATGAGAAAGCAAAGAGGAAAGCTATAGAGAACAATAGCAATCAATTACAAAAAAGTATTAAAAAATCTGGCTCTACATCTACAAGTGTAGAGAACGAATAGATAGAGGTGGAACTGAATGAACTGAATAAAAGCTTAGCTGAAAGCATCAAACAATTTGAATGTGAAAGAGCCTCTTCAGTACAACTATACAAAAATATGGACAAAAAATTTACAAGACCAATTAAATAGAGAGAAGGAAAAAGAAAATCTGTGGGATGAAAAAGTAGAGGAAGAAAGAAAAAAGAATGAAATACTAGCTCAAGAGTTGCTAAAGGCATACAATGATATTAACTCTCTCAAAGAAAAATTGAGTTGATCATGTAAAAAAACAATGAGGTTTATAAAAGAAAATATTTGGGAGACAATAATGCAGAAGGTTAACCAATTGTGTCAATTGTTTGAATTGATTGGAAATCTCAGTGTACATTGTGTGAAGTTGACTCAATATATTGCTAAGAACAAAAAGTTGAATTCTAGAGAGAAAATTGCAAATAAAATTTTGCAAACAGTCTACAAATCCAATAATAAATATTTGGCATCCAAGAGAATTGAAAACCACATTTATGCCTCATTAAAGGCTTCATCTTGTTAGGATTCCCACAGATACTGAGAGGAGGCGGGGGGGAGGGGGGTGAATCAGTATCTAATCGATGAGTTGATTTTCTTAACTTAAAACATGTAGAACATATTAATACTACATACTGGTAAACAGAAAGTAATGCAATAAACAGAGATAAAAGCAACCACATGAAAAGCACACCATAACACAATATTTTGATGAGGAAACCTGGTGTGGAAAAAACCTCGGTGGGATTTGTGACCTACAATATTCACTTACTGGCCAATAAGAGAATATTACTACTAGAATAGGGGCCTACACATGCAGGAAGGCCAAGTGCCTAGAGCTCACTACTCAAATACAAAATAGGAAGTCTCACTGACTTACAAAATGGATTATATAAATCCAGTGTCTTGTACTGCTTCAAAATATCATCTATAATGCTAGATCTGGTACAGGTTTCTGCTCTGCTTCTTACATAAACCCTTAACCTATATTTTGCATAATAGGTCTGCCTTATTTCGCCTAATTACATTCCTCTATCCATACCTAATTATTCTACAATGATCTCTTATATATATGAGTCATTTTACAATTTTCCAAGTCGACTTACAATGATTTTACAATAATAAACAAAATAAATTATAAACAAAATTCCTGTCAGCCTCTGTGCCAGTATGCTTCCTTTCACTGTCGGTGCCGGTGGTTTGTGTGCTAGTGTAGAGTCTAATCTTGCTAGTGCCGGTGGAATGCCTTGCCGGTGTCATAGGATTGTAAGGTTGCCATCAATGACAAAACCTTCAATCACCTACAATGTCTCATTGGAGTGTGCATTTGCCAACAATCTCCCCCTTTGGAATTGATGGCAACACTCATGAGAAAATTCAAAAAGTGTATCCGAAATTGAAGTCTAGAAATATTACCAAAAATGTGTGAACTCCCCTTGAGCAGATGAGTATTTAGCTGATTATTTTCTCATACCACTACTCCCCCTTTGGCATCAATGACAAAGGTTGTCAAGGTGTCAATAGAGAATGGTTTCTTGTCTCAGCCTTGTAACTGGGTGGTTACAATTTGAAAAAGATCTGCCAAAACCAAATTTAGGCTTTCAAGGAACTTTTTACTATCTTTTATTGCTGCCTCTATTCTTTGAATTGTATCGGTGAGGTGTTGCATTTGCTCTGTCGGTGTTTTCTATTTTTATTTTAATGCATCAGATATTTCTTTCCTTAAGGATGCTAGATAGTCCAGTTTTGGACTTAATCTCCATTTTAGATCCTTAGCCTTGTCTTTTATTTTCTCCTTTTCTCTTTCTAGCTTTAGTAACTCTTCCTCAAAACTTGTTATCTTTTGCTCAAAAATTGATAATGTATCAGATGAATTAATAAAATTGTCTTCTAGTTGAGTAATTTCCTCTTGTATCTTGCTCATTTTCCTATCTATATCAACTATCAAAAAGTTTGTTTTACAAGTGTCTCTGTACAAAGTTTTGAACTCCTTAAGTGTGCTGCATAGCTCTAGTAGAAGTGTGTCAAACTGCCTTGTACACTTCTTTATTTGTGCCTCAAAGAATTTCTATTTTTCTTTTTCTAACCTCTCTTTGAATGCTTCTTCCTTTATTTGCTCAACTGTCACTATGTTGTCAGTAATATACTTAGACAAAGTCTCGAGTTGACTCAAAGAATCCTTATTATCTACATTGCATTTTGGAGCTATCATCTTCAAAATTGGAATTGTGTCATCTATAGCTTTATATGGCTGTGAACTACAATCTGTTATTTTCTTTATAGAATCTAAAAGAACTTCCGTTACATTAGTTGTTTTGAATCCTACGGTCGAAGGGCCAACACTCTGTATCCCACCGGTGGGAATAATATCCTTGCTTGTAGTGACCTCTTGTAGGTCAATCTGTATTTCCATTTCCTTAATCAATGGTCTGCCTTGTTCACCAATTGTCGGTGGCACTGATTCTACATTAACCTGTTGCTATTCTAGAGCCTGTTGCTCTGCTTGTTGCTCTGTTTGTGTTTGTGTTTGTGTTTCTATTTGTTTCCCTATGTTACCTGTTGCCGGTTCTCCTTGTGTGTTATATGTTTCATTTGGTACCGGTGGCTCAATAGCCATATCAATCTTACCGGTTGTGTCCTTGTCTACCACAATGTTGACTTTATGAGTATCAACATCAACTATGTATAATATCTCAGAATTAGGATTTGTATCCTCTCGTGACACATCCATACTCTCATCAGCCGGTTGATCTTCAGTTGTTGTTGTTACCGGTGGAGTATCTAGAGGTGGTGGGGGTAGATTATTTGTTATTTTGATGCTTGGAGGTCCAACAACCTTTCCTTTCCCTTTATCTTTGTCCTTTTGATAAACTTTGATTGGCTTGGGATTTCTATACTCTTCCTGTTTTTCCTTCTCAACAAGGAATATATCCCATGCATTTGTAGTTTTCTCTGCAACCTCATTTACTCTACTAGCCATAAGTGCAATATGTCAGTGTGCAGTAGAGAATACTAACCAGTTAGCCTCTACAATTAGATCATCTATTTCTTTCGGAGAGTTAACTGAGTAAACAATAAGTAATTTTTCAACTTTTATTTTCTTGTTAAGCTCTACAATAGCTTGTCTTCTTGCTTCCAGTCTCTTGAATAGTTCATCTGGTAGTTCATCTACAACTTGCATCAAGAACTTCTTGTAGATATCCAAGTGTAAAATAACATTGTTTTCAACCTTTTCTTTATCATCAACTGATAGTGAGTCATATAGTTTATTTATGTTCTCAAGCTTTCCTTCTTCTGTTATTTCATTCAATAGTCTATCAATTAGAGCAATATTTTGTTGAGTCCTTTTATTTGGTGTTAACTTTTTCTTAGGGGTTGTCTTCTTGACCGAGGGCCTTACTGCCTGCTGTTTTTGCCTGGTTCTTCTAGGTGAAGGTGTGTATGCCGGTGAAGGTTCCCTTTTCCTTACAACTCTTTTAAATGTTGTAGGCATATCACTCTCTGAAGAGGTAGCTACCGGTGAAAGGTGAGTTTCTGGCTGTTGTGCTTTCAACTCATCTTCAGTGATACCGGTTTTCTTGAGTACATCGTCCTTTATAGCTTTAGCCTATCTTGAACCTCTCCTCACAGTTGCTTCTACTTTCTTCACTCTTTTCTTGGATTGGATTTGGTTTTCAATGGTTTCTGCACTGCCAAATACTTCTTCCTCAGGTTCCTTGGGTGCTTCCAGAAGGGCTTTTGCATATGTTTCAATGATGCGATCATCAGTCTCATAACCCATTTCTATAACCCAAATTGTTCTTGGGATAACTGCTTCCATCCAGATCTCATCTTTCTTGATGACAAAACATACCTCATCCTTGTATTTATTTACAATTTCCTGTGACAGTCTGACTCTAGAATTCATTTGGGCCTTCAATGCTAGAAAATACTCATTGATATTCTTTTCTTTGTTTTCACCCATATTGTTCAATAAGTCAAATAACTGTTTCCCTACCGGTATGTCAAATCCAAGGTTCTTGTTACCTCTACCAGGTACCTATTTGGTTATATGTAGCATTGAACAAACAAGTAAATTGCCAAATCTAAATGTCCCTTTCTTATCCTTCTTGATCTTTCCTAGATTGTCAACAAGTTCATCCTTTAACCATTCACATACATCAATTCTCACATTTTCATTAACCATGTCATGAGCACTCTTTATGCATAAGCTGGAAACTGAATTTAGTCTATTTTCATGTTTTGTTTTGTAACGTAGAATCATGCTAATGAATATCACATTGATGTCGGTTACATCATTCACCCTTAAATACCTTTTGTCAGATGTTGCACTTGTTAGTTTAGTTACTAGGTCATTTGAGACCTTCTTTGTCTTGTTTGGTCTGTTACCGGTGGAGGGTAACCCTGTTACAGCTTTCACTGCTTCCTTGGTAATTTTATGAACTGAATCTAGCCAAAATAATTCACCATGTTCCCTACTCAATACTATCCTAATAACTTCTTTAGGGAAATCCGGAATGCTGAGGATTTCAGTGAATCCTAGGGTTTCAATAATTTTGTGTTCAGGTTTCACATTACCGAAATCATCACATATGACAATCTTGTACATGTTCTTGATTTCTTCATCTCCTAATTCTTCTATATGGCAATGGATATACATTCTAGCGTCTTTTGCAAAAACTACTCCTTTGGGAATTTGGGAGAATGCACCAACATTATCATCCTTCTTTGCTATCTCGGGAACTAGCTGAAATACGGGCCTAGGGCACTTGATTACTTCCACTACAGTAGGGTTTGCTATAAATCCAGGTACAGAGGAGGATGCCATGATTATAAATACCTTTTTTTGCCTTTGGAGAGATTGATTGCTAAAATGCTTTGCCTCTTTTCTCAAAATGCCTTAGCTCTGGAAATTTTGCGCTCTTCGAATGTTTGAATGCTCGGTGAAGTAAAATGGAGACAAAATCACTTATTTATAATGTTAATTCGCCAACTACCACATTTAATGCATGCCGGTTAAGTAGTAACTAATTTTATTTGCTGGTGTAGTCACACAAATCTGTCCAGCTTAATTAAATAAATATTCGCTATTTATTTGATTAAAAATCCACTAGCCATCAGTTAATTAAATAAATATTTAATTAATTCATCTCCAAACATTCCTCTATTAATTAAATAAATTATTCAATTTATTTTAATTAATTCATTAAATCAAATTTCAATCAATTAAATAAATAAAATCTATTTATTTAATCAAAATCCCCCATATTCCTCTTTTAAATAAATTAAATAAAACATTTATTTAAATCATTATCCCCACCCCACTTGCATTTTCCTACAAATGCAACTTGCACACATTTATTGAAATAAATGAATTTTATTTTAATAAAAATCCTATTTTTCCTCACCCACCAAATCCACTTGCAAAATCTAATCCCCTTCTAGATTCTTCTAACCCCTTCCTAATTAGCCTAATCCATCCCCTAATTATTGTCACATTCCTAAGCAAAATGGAGTCACTTCTCAAAGACTCCAAAGTCTTTGAAAAACATTTAATGCTTTATGTGTTCAACAAATAAACCCCCAAAGTCTTCCAAGACCACTAATGGCTCTTACATGACCATTTATGGCTCTTACATAACCATTTATGGTTATTTCAATCTTGTCTCCCCAAAAATTTATTGTTTTGACCATATTCATCCATTTTACATTTGCACAAGAATTTATCCATTGGATAAAAGCTTTATTCTTTGAATAAAGAGTTTATTCATTCAACCAACCTTGACTCAAAATTCCAAGGTCATATCAGGCATTTAATGCTTATTCCCTCTCCTCTCAACCTATCTCACATTGACACTTGTCATCCTGGGATTGGGTTGAAAGCCCTCACATGGATTTGAAATCATTCAATCCTGACCCTTGTTGAGATTGCTCAATCTCAACCATCCATTGCTCCATTTTTCCTATAAATAGAGCCCATTCCTTCATAAACCAGATCCTTAAAACTTGTATGCATTTAAGCTATAGGCATTTTAAGAGAGCATTTTAGCATAATCAACTAATCTTTTGTTATTTTGGTTAAAATAAATCATTTAGCATCAATAGCATAGTATTTAGCTTTTTATTTCATATTTGAAGCTTAATACTAAATCTCAATCCTCCATAAGCATCCATAGTGCAAAAAGCTGCTGAGAGCTACACTATTTTGGAACTTGGAGAGGAGAGGAACAAGGGAGAAGGAGCTAAGGCCATGCTAAGAGGCAGTTGGAGATGCCTCATAATCTTTGTCTTGTTTATTAGATATATTAGCATTCTTTTAGTGTCTCTCTTGATATGCCTTTTTAGATTAGTTTTTGATTGAGTAACACTAACGGATTCGTGTCTTTGGTGTTGTTTATCATTTTCTAACCTTGTGCCATTTAGGAAGGCATCATTTGGTGAACCCGACGTATCACTTTTGAGCAGATACCAAGAGATTAGAATCGAGCTGCTGACACTATGGCTACCATCGCATCTCTCCTAGATCTTCCACAAAATTCAACACACTATGAGTTCTTGGTAGAACAGCTTTGGATCCCCGCTTATGATATCCCTGAATCCGAGATGATATGTCACCTTGTCGGTTCTGAATTCCCATGGTATGGTGAATTCTACACCTATCTCCGCGATCACACCCTTCCTCTCAACCAATCGAATAACCAACGAAAGACCTTCATTCGCCAAACTACTCTATATACCATTATTGCGGAAACCCTATACAGACGCAGTCTTGATGGTACTCTCCTTTGATGTCTGGAACAAGATGAGATAACAAAGGCTTTGGAAGAGGTACATGAAAGAATTTGCGGGACTCATTCAAGTGGTCCATCACTCGCCAAGAAACTCCTGCGAGCTGGATACTATTGGCCATCTATGGAAAAGGATTCCTACTACTTTGTCAGAAAATGCATGAAATGCCAAGTTCATGGCGACTTGATACATGCACCAGCCCAGGAATTGCAACCAATCACGACACCATGGCCTTTTTGTCAATGGGGCCTTGACCTTGTGGGTAAGATTCATCCATCTTCATCCAATGGCCATAAATTCATTATTACCGCCACCGAATATTTCACAAAGTGGATCGAAGCTGTTCCACTTACCCAAGTCACCGACAAGCAGATCACCTCGTTCATCCTCAACTACATCATCTACTGGTATGTTGTGCCCATGTCCATCATCACAGATAACGGTCTTCCTTTCAAAAATCAGGATGTCTGTGAACTTTGTAAGAAATTCCATATCCAACACCGCTTTTCCACTCCCTGTTACCCACAAGGCAATGGTCAGGTCGAAGCATCCAATAAAAACATATTGAGGATCCTAAAGAAGACAGTGAATGATGCCAGTCGTGATTGGCATGTTCAACTGAATCCAGCGCTATGGGCATATCGCACTAGCATTCGAACCCCTACAGGTGCAACTCCTTATTCATTAATCTATGGTGCAGAAGCTATCTTGCCTATTGAGGTTGAGATACCATCATTACGGCTTTCCTTGCACAATCTCATTGATGATGAAGCATACAGAGTCTCACACCTTCAGGACTTAGAGTTACTTGATGAGAAACGGCAAGCTGCATACAATCACCTCAAAGCCTATCAACAGCGCATGAGTAGAAGCTACAATCACCGAGTTCGACCTCGTACATTTGAGGTAGGTGATCTTGTTCTATGAGAGAATCCTCGCAACCAACCAAACAGAGAACATCAAGGCAAGTTTGAATCCAACTGGCTGGGCCCATATGTTGTCACTGCTGTATTCGGGTCCGGGGCATATTAGTTGGCTACATCAGAAGGAGAACCACTTGCAGATCCAATTAATAGCATGCACCTCAAATGGTTTTACACATAAGCTGCACAGAGTATCAGGCTCCCATATACTGGCAAAAATACCAAAAACATCCAGATAAATGACTTGAAGAAAACACAAAAACATCAAAAGTGTAAAGAAAAATCATGCATCCAAATGGTGAACAACCACTCCGGTGGCACCTTGGGTACGTATGATGGTGAAAACCTGGCAAAGAGGCGCCACTCGTAAAGGCTATGGCTCCATTGTCTTTCAGACTTGTTTCAGTCACATCTACTTCATACACACATCCATCCATCCGAAACCATGACTTGTTATTCATCTGCATTTATGATAGTACTTCATGCATCTTGCATCCCGCTTTTTCATAGTCATGTCTCAAAACTGGGGGCAATGCCCTTAACCTATTGATGGAAGTGGATTCTACATTGTCTTATGATTCATTAAGTTCTTCATTCAAGCAATCATCAAAAATACCAAAAACATTGGAAAATGTCTCAACAAAATACCAAAAACATTGGAAAATATCTCGCAAAAACTCCAAAAACATTCAAAAAATGATTCAAAATCCAAAAACATCGAACCACATTGAAAATCACACAAAAACATGACAAACACATTGTACATACTCATCCATGCAGATACCAAAACAAACATTGACAAAATACTCACACAATGACCATTTATCAATCGACCACACCAATCAACATCAACACTCAAAACTGTCTTCAACAAGGATGCATCCTTCCTTACCCAAACAAAGACAACCGTGACGTTTTCTTTGACAAGAAAATTATGTTTAGCTATCAAATGCTTGGTTGATTTGTGAGTATAATCATTTGTTTATCTATATTAGGATTTTTCAGCATTTGTTTTATATCGTTTGTGCATCATTTCCGATGAAGTTCTGGGGCATGTACTAATGGTGTCTACGTGGGAAGTTCACCAAGATACGTGATCTTATGCCAAATGCAGTCATAGATCACTACAGCTTGCTGACTACAGCGTATACCTTGACCATATGGGCATGAACCATTACCAAGGATATTTATTCTTTATTCTTTATGTATATATTGTTTGTTTGCAGGTACAATGCTCATCCTTTTGTTCCTCTTCCTCCAAAATTGGATAAAGGTTTTATTTCTTAGTATGGTATGCACTTGTCTCAGGATATGATCAGCCTAAGATCAAGGAGGACGATCCAAGTCATGCATGAACGGAGATAATCCTTGTCTGTTCCGCAAGCAATACTCTGGTCGACTTGACCCTTATATCAAGTCGTTTGTATTAACTTGCTCTATTAAAATTCATGAAAGACATACTCAGGTCATCTTGAATCATTATGTCAAGATGCTTGTATTCTCTTCCAACATTTTAAAGCTCAATGATGAAAATAGAGCACTATGGATCGTCATTTCATCTCATCTATTTATATATTGCATTCTGTTGCATATCACCCATCCATTCACTCATTCATATATAGGCTTTTATATGCAACATGGGAAAATTGAACTGGTCTTGGATACAATCATGATCGAGTACTCTGATACATCATCAATGCATCATACAAAGTCTTACAAAACCTTGCATTCCTCATGCTCATATCATCCTTACATTTAGTTGCATCTTGCATTATACATTTCATTGCATCTTGCATTAAACATTTAGTTGCATCTTGCATTAAACACTTAGTTGCATCTTGCCTTCAGTACATTCATGTCATTTTTAACTTAACATTACATATAGTTCATTTTAAACATTAGTTTTTTTTATTAAATCATTTGCATCATTGCATCCATCATGAGTAATTCAATTCATTCATAAGATCAAATTGTCTTTGATTGTTTTTAACTCATTTATTAGGCATTCATTTAAGTGTCAAAAATCCATTATCATCTTATCATCTTTTATCATTTATTCTTGCATACATTCATTTATCCATTTAGTGACAAAAGTGCATTAGTTCATCCATTAACTAAGTATCTTATTATGCTCATTTTAGGATTCATTTACATTGCATTTATTATCCTCTTTTTAATTACATTCAAGTGCAATTATTAAAACATAAGTTATAGTATCATCCTATTATCATTTGCACATAAACATATATTTAAGCATTTAGAATCATACATCCATTTGTTTCCACAACCCATTAGTTCTTACCATTGTATATATCCATTACACATATTGCATTCATTTAACACATTATCATATAAAACATTTGTACTTTACATTTTGTTTATCCATATTGCATTCATTTAAACATTATCATATAAACATTTTGTCCTTTACATTTTGTTTATGCATTTCATTTAACAAACATCTAGATGCATATTCATACATAACATCATTTATTTAACCATTGCATTAACATCATCACATAAATCATCTCATCATTATATCAAAATAGGAAACACCAAAAACCTGTTCATAAACCATCATATGCATACATCATCGTCATGGCATTACATATATAAAGCATTGCATCCAACAATCCAACAAATCATACATATATAAACCTGCATTCATATGTCAGTATCCAACATCATATCTCATCGTAAACACATGCATACAAGAAACATCTCATCAAATACATACATGTACACATATCCATCTAAGCAATAACTCATCATCCTGCATAACCATCCATAAAGCATCAAATGCATATCATCAAAATATGGGATCTCCTCATATATATCATCTCATCTATCAGAGTACAATGAAGTCCACAAAATCGGCTACCAAGAGCCATCCAAGATACAGTCCAAATAAAAAAATGATACAATACATATATGCATGCCAAAAATGCTCTCTCAAATGCCGCTCTGGCCGGATGATAGCCCCACACCTCCCCCTGCTCGACCACTGGTGCCTGCCCCACCTAATCCATCTCTTCGTGGAGGCCTCATTGAACCACCATTCCCTCCTGCATCCCCTGATCTCTCCCTCCTCAAAGGACCCATCACACCTCCACTGCTCTGCACCCTCTATGACCGCTCTGATCTAGCCTGCCGCATCTGTGAATAGCTAAGAGCTCGCTGACTCATTGGCACCACCTACTCATATAACCCCTGCCAGTACTCTATCTCTGCCTGAGCTCACCGCATCTCCCTCATCACCTCTCCTGTGGGTCCCTGTGCTCCAATCCGAACTCTCTCCTGCAGCTCCGCCAATCTCTCCACTACAGTATCTCTCTCCCGCAGCACCACCGCTAGCTCTGACTCTCGTGCAAATGTACTATAATGTGGTCCCACAGATCTCCAGTGGCTCCCTCCCCGGTGTCCATAGCTATCTCCCCTACACCTCCCTCTCCAGTAGTCCCCTCCCCTCTGTCCATCGGGATCTCCCTCTCCATCCCCCTCCCACTCAGCTGCACTCCTCTCGGAATCAATGGTCCCTATGAGATTTGTAACCTCCTCCACCTCCTCCACCTCCTCCTCCATCTCCTCGGCCTCCTACCCTCCTCCGTCTCCATCCCCTCTCATCCTCAAATGCTGGGATCAGCTCTGCTGGGTCCGATATCCATAGGATCGGGTGAGTCACCCGATACTGCGTGTACTCATCTGTAACCCCTGCATCAACGACCCTCAGTCGTAGGTCCCATGGCCTCGCCTGCAGTGTCTGAAACTCTGTCAGTGCCTGGTCATAAGGTAACACTGGACCCCATGCATACCTCTCTCGAATCACTCGAGCATACTCTCTAGATCCGCTACGCAGTCCCTGCTGCCGCCCGAACTACCTCATCACTCTCCCCGGCACCTGTCTCTCTACATGGTAGGAGGTCCTCCCAATGAGGAATCGGGTCATGAACACATATGGCAGTGCCTCTGCGTCATCATCCCATGGCTCACACTCCAAGTATGGCCACCATATCACTGCATCTAAATCATCCAGTGCCTACCGCCACCACTCTAACTTCCCCAAGTGGGGCTGACTCATCATACCACTGTACGTAAACATGTACGGCTGGTCCACGACCCTGAATCTCAGACTCACTAGTCGAGTCACTGGTAGGTGCTCCCACGCCCAAATATGTAGCAGTGTCATGGCCACTGCTAAGGAACCCCTCTCTCGGTACACTACCTCGTGCAGCTCCTGATACATGTGCGCCGGCATGCACGGCCCCCATGCAAATCGGGTCCCCTCGGTCATCATCATCTCGATAACCTGTCCCCATCCCACCGCCAACCCATGTGACCACCGATCTTGACACAGAAGTCCTCCCACAATCCCTGACAAAACTGCTGGAAGAGGCTCATATAGTGCCACTATATCCTCCCAAGCAATGGAGCCATCATCAATAAATACATCCTCATCAAATATCCTCTGCACTGCCACAGCCCCCTAGGATCTATCATACGTGACCAACTCTCCTCGAATCGGAATCCGTAAGATATGCCACACATCCTCCAACGTCATGGTCATCTCCCCCTGAGCCAAATGAAAGGTGCATGTCTCGCTGTGCCACCGCTCCGCCAGTGCTGTGATCAATCCGTGATTCATACGAATCATGGGCATATACATCACCTCATACAGACCCGTCGCTGCAATACAATCAATCTCGGCCTGGGTCAATCGGTCCCGCAACCCCTGTGTCACAGGATGACACTCGCGTAACTGCAACACACGCAGATCCTCCTGCACATGGACATTCATCAATCACCATCAGTTGTTTTGTTTTCAAACTTTCTTAAGTTTAAACCTAGACTATCAACAGATACTTTGATCAAGTATCTTCGGGTCTCAACAGGTAAGCGATCATGGCCACCTAGACTTTAACAGACATTTATCCTACAACAAATGACCTAAGTCTCATCAAGCTGCTATGGTTCAAAACAACTCCCACTTCACCTCGCCATCCATCACTCATTGGCCTCAGGAGATTTTCTTTGTCCAAACTGGGGCATTTTTTTTATCTTAAAGCAAAAGCTCTATTTAAACCAACCAAAAGCGCTAGTTTTCAACAAAAGCACTACAAACCTAACAGAAGTGCTCAATCCGCTATACAAAAGCGCTATAACTCCAAGAGCACTAAAACAACTATCCAAAAGCACTACTTTACCTCAATAGTGCTCAATTAAGCCTACCATAGCGCTACTTAATCAATAGCGCTAAAACTTGCATACAATAGCGCTCATTCAGTGCAAAAGCGCTCAAACCAGGGGACAATAGCGCTATTGCGGCACAATAGTGCTAGTTTATGGAGCAAAAGCGCCAAAACAACAGTTTCAGCGCTCTTGCTCCGACTTGACTTGGACTCAGCTACAAAACCTATCAAAAACACATCAAAGTTAAGTTTTCGCATTTGCGTACCACTGGTTCGTAGTCATCTGGGCGCTAGAACCGTCGGACTCTCTCGAATCTGTGCTCGATGATCAGAATCGGCACAGTCGCTGCTACTCGCTCCTCCAAATGTCACTATCAGAGCTCTAGTTTTCAAATGGTCGCGGTCACAAATGATCCTGTTTTCCCCCCTTTCACCCCATTTATACCCTTCGCCGTCACCGTAACTTCTCCCCGTTCATCGCCGTGGCCCCCGTGAACTTTCTGAGCCCCCCATTTCTCCTTGTTATCCCCGATTTCTTCTATTTTTCACCAGTCTACCTACCTTCTTCTCTTCTACCACCCTGCCAATTTTCATTATTTTTCGAGAGATCACCCGATTTTTTGAAATTTTTTGGCCCATCTCTTGAGGGGGCATACCACCCATTAAATTTACATTTTATGGGGCATTTTCTTCACACCAATTTTTCTTTTTTTGAAACGACGCGATAAACCGCACCGTCTCAAAGAGGGGCAAATGTAGTCACACAAATCTGTCCAGCTTAATTAAATAAATATTCGCTATTTATTTGATTAAAAATCCACTAGCCATCAGTTAATTAAATAAATATTTAATTAATTCATCTCCAAACATTCCTCTATTAATTAAATAAATTATTCAATTTATTTTAATTAATTCATTAAATCAAATTTCAATCAATTAAATAAATAAAATCTATTTATTTAATCAAAATCCCCCTATTCCTCTTTTAAATAAATTAAATAAAACATTTATTTAAATCATTATCCCCACCCCACTTGCATTTTCCTACAAATGCAACTTGCACACATTTATTGAAATAAATAAATTTTATTTTAATAAAAATCCTATTTTTCCTCACCCACCAAATCCACTTGCAAAATCTAATCCCCTTCTAGATTCTTCTAACCCCTTCCTAATTAGCCTAATCCATCCCCTAATTATTCTCACATTCCTAAACAAAATGGAGTCACTTCTCAAAGACTCCAAAGTCTTTGAAAAGCATTTAATGCTTTATGTGTTCAACAAATAAACCCCCAAAGTCTTCCAAGACCACTAATGGCTCTTACATGACCATTTATGGCTCTTACATAACCATTTATGGTTATTTCAATCTTGTCTCCCCAAACATTTATTGTTTTGACCATATTCATCCATTTTACATTTGCACAAGAATTTATCCATTGGATAAAAGCTTTATTCTTTGAATAAAGAGTTTATTCATTCAACCAACCTTGACTCAAAATCTCAAGATCATATCAGGCATTTAATGCTTATTCCCTCTCCTCTCAACCTATCTCACATTGACACTTGTCATCCTGGGATTGGGTTGAAAGCCCTCACATGGATTTGAAATCATTCAATCATGACCCTTGTTGAGATTGCTCAATCTCAACCATCCATTGCTCCATTTTTCCTATAAATAGAGCCCATTCTTTCATAAACCAGATCTTGAAAACTTGTATGCATTTAAGCTATAGGCATTTTAAGAGAGCATTTTAGCATAATCAACTAATCTTTTGTTATTTTGGTTAAAATAAATCATTTAGCATCAATAGCATAGTATTTATTTTTTTATTTCATATTTGAAGCTTAATACTAAATCTCAATCCTCCATAAGCATCCATAGTGCAAAAAGCTGCTGAGAGCTACACTATTTTGGAACTTGGAGAGGAGAGGAACAAGGGAGAAGGAGCTAAGGCCATGCTAAGAGGCAGTTGGAGATGCCTCATAATCTTTGTCTTGTTTATTAGATATATTAGCATGTTTTTAGTGTCTCTCTTGATATGGCTTTTTAGATTAGTTTTTGATTGAGTAACACTAACGGATTCGTGTCTTTGGTGTTGTTTATCATTTGCTAACCTTGTACCATTTAGGAAGGCATCAGCTGGTATAGAAGTAATTTCTACTTTTCACCATCAACCGAGGGAATAATTGCATATTTTACATTTGATGGCCAAACCCTCAAAGAAATTTTCTTCAATTAGATGAAGAGACTCCTGCCGGTGGAGTGCTACTTTGTTCTGCTAGTGGAGTGTTGTTTGGTTCTACCGATGGAGGAGTATTCACAGCACCATTTAGGTCTAACTTTCTAATCCATTGTTTTGAGAATTCTTGCTTAACTTCTTCAACTTTTTCTTTTCCCTTCAAACTAGAACCTTTGTTGTCTACCAGTGATGCCTTACTTCTGCAAAATTTTGCAATGTGTCCAATCTTGTTACAAGCATAGCAAGTCACATTATTTTTCTGAATAGCCTTTCCATAACCTATGCCATTTTTTGTTCTGCATTGATTAGATAAGTGTCCAAATCTTCCACAAACATAACATCTTACATTCATTCTGCAATTTTCAGAATTATGACCAATTTTGTTGCATTTGGAACATTGACCGGTGGGTGTATTGGTATTCTGATAATTTCTCGATCTACATTGATTTTCTCTATGACCATACTTATTACAGTTAAAGCATTTGCCATTGAATTTGTAAGCATTAGGTTGTCTTACCGGTTTGTTGTGATCCTGCATGTTTGTAGTATCGGAGCTTTCACCAACTTCAAAGCCCAGACCATTAGTGTCACCATTAGGTTTCTGATTCTTCAATAAGTCACCAAGTTCTTCTGAGCTTTTCTTGAATTTATCTTTTTGCTGATTTGCAGTATCCAATTCTCTTTCCAAGATTTCTTTCTGTCTCATGAGTTCATTTGAATCATTCTATGTATGCATCAGATCTGTCTTCAACAAATCATTTTCATAGCTAAGTCTGGCGTTCTCATTTGTAGCATCACTTATTCTTCTAGTCAAATCTTCTTCATTCTTCTTTCTATCTTCAATTTCCTTACAAAATCTCATAGTCATATCCTGCATCTCATTCTTTGTTGCCATGTTCTCTTGTTTCAGCTTGTTTATCAGATCATTAAGAGTTTCCTTTTCATCATTCTCAAATTACATCTTTTCACAAAGTTCTCTTCTCTTGTTTCTTACAATAGTAAGATTTTCTTGAAGTGCTTGAATAATATCCTGAGCTACCTTTAGATCATCTTCAAGTTTGATATTTTTCACCTTTTCTGCATCATAGTCTGAGAGAGCAGCTTCAAGTTGCTTCATCAAGTTTTCCATCTTTACCAATGTCAAGATCTTCCTCAAGTTGTTAGGCTTCTAAAAATAGAGGACCAGGATCTAATACCAATTTTTAGGATTCCCACAGATACTGAGAGGGGGGGATGAATCAGTATCTAACTGGTGAGCTGATTTTCTTAACTTAAAACATGTAGAACATATTAATACTGCATACCGGTAAACAGAAAGTAATACAATAAACAGAGATAAAAGCAACCACATGAAAAGCACACCATAACACAATATTTTGATGAGGAAACCCGTTGTGGGAAAAACCTCGGTGGGATTTGTGACCCACAATATTCACTTATTGGCCAATAAGAGAATATTACTACTACAATAGGGGCCTGCATATGCAGGAAGGCCAAGTGCCTAGAGCTCACTACTCAAATACAAAATAGGAAGTCTCATTGACTTACAAAATGGATTATATAAATCTAGTGTCTTGTACTGCTTCAGAATAGCATCTATTATGCCAGATCCAGGACCGGTTTCTGCTTTGCTTCTTACATAAACCCTTAACCTATATTTTGCATAATAGTTCTACCTTATTTCACCTAGTTACATTCCTATATCCATACGTAATTGTTCTACAATGATCTCTTATATATATCAGTCATTTTACAATTTGCCAAGTCGGCTTACAATGATTTTACAATAATAAACAAAATAAATTATAAACAAAATTCCTGTTGGCCTCTGTGCTGGCATGCTTCCTTTCATTGCCGGTGCTGGTGGTTTGTGTGTCGGTGTAGAGTCTGATCTTGCTAGTGCTGGTGGAATGCCTTGCCAGTGTCATAGGATTGTAAGGTTGCCATCAATGACAAAACATTCAATCACCTACAATGTCTCATTGGAGTGTCCATTTGCCAACACATCTGTCATTCAAAAATGTAAGAAACTATGGGAATCATAGGAATGTTTGGATAAGACTGCAAAAAAGATGAAGAAGCTGCATGGAAAGGTGCAGAGATTGACAAAACTTGGTTTGTCAATGAGTTTTCATACAAAACAAAAATACATTGGAGATGATGCTTTCAAAAATAAAATAGAGGAGAAGCTTGATTTGGACCTGTTCCCTAAGGACATAAATTAGGCTAACTTTCTAGCCATGACCAAACTATTGATAACCTTGAATGCAGCTTTGGATGAAACATTGATGTCAACTTCGACTGCCAATTATGAATTGCTGACAAATATGCAAGTCACTTACAATATGTTAGAACAATTTGGAGTTCCATCAAATGGAGAATCGAGCATACTATAGAAGCTCATCCAATGATTTCATAAAATCAATATGTAATATATAATTTGTATTCCCGAATACATTCAGGTTTTCTGATTAACTTTGTTTGTAATTCCAAGAATATTGTAATTTGTCATGGCTTGAATTAACTATATTTTATGATTCAATGAATGTTTTGTCATGCCATGAATTAACTTTATTATATCTCTATTTTATGATTCTATGAATGTTTTGTTGTGGCTTTGAAGGAAAACAATAAGACCACTAAGAAGACGGGGGGTTGAATTAGTGGATCATTAAAACTTGAAATTCAACTTATGAAAACTATGAAATTAGAGAGGGTGGCTACAAGAAGTTGAGTCCCACTTTTGGGCAAAAAGTGGAAGTGTTTTCTCTATTTTTCAAATTTTCTATCGATTGATGTCAAAATTTGATGCACTTAGAGATTGAATCTCAGAAAACTTTAGTAAAAGAAAATGTAGTGCTCGGAGTCTACCTTTCAAATATGTAATTTATTTTAATACCCACATGGTAGAAATCACTTTTTAGTAGGCATGTTTAAAAACCATTTTTTCAAAATGTATGTTTTAGGAACATACCACACGTGTATGACCACCATTTTTTGATGCAAATAAATTAAATTTTGCAAATCCTTCTGGGAAACGATGCCTAAGACACCACACATTGATGAGAATAGTTTTTCTTATTTTTTTATTGAATATATATTTTTTTATTAATTTTTAACTGACAATAAAGTATAGTTTCGAAACATCGGATGTACAACCACCATAATTTGATGAAAATTTCAAATTTTTCAATTTTTTTTTTAATATTCAAAATAAGTGTATGTATATCAATGTCATATAACTTATTTTTCTACAAACCTAAAAACAAAAAAGTTATTAAAGTTTTACTAAACCTCGGTATGTTAGGTTTAGGTACCACTTTTGATTAATAAATAATACAAATATAGTAAAAATGATCTTATCACTATGAAATTTACATTTCTAAAATCAGGACACTAAAAACTCTAATGGGTTTTCATTTCGTCAAAAAATTAGGCCAAGGTAGAAATTTGATGTCGTTTTACCTTAGCCATTTTTTTGGAGGTCAAGCATAGGCTTGGTGGGACCAAGCCTATCCTGAAGCAAAAAACACAGCTAAGGGTTGTTTCATGCCCCTAATTTTAAAAAATGGGCACCCATTTATTAAATTCAAAAAACGGGCACCTGTTTCGCTTTGTACTGTTGAAAGCAAAACGAGCACCCATTTCATTAAATAACAGGTGCCCATTTCTAAAAAGATCTGTTGGGCTAGAATCTGGCCCACAAGCACAAATCCCAATGATTGAATGATTTTTCAATCATTGCCTGATAGGTACGATCTGCAAAGAGAATGTTTTGATTAATGATTCTCTTTTTTTGTCTTATTATCGATGTGGTAAGTAGATCGATTCGAATTCAAAATTTGGTGCAGCAATGAGATCAAATCAACGTAGGAAGAGGAAAAGGAAGGTTCTGATAGCTGAGGAGATTGCAACAAATAGGGAGAAGGAGGCAATACGTCAACAAGAGAGAAGAGAAAAAATGGGACAAGGAGCTTCAGGTTCCACAATCGTTTCAAAAGAGGAGAACATCGATGAGACCATAAATGCTGATGAAGGAAATACAATAAAACCATTTAATTCAGGTGCATCTTCTTATCCATTATTGGATACATGTATGTCTTCACAACCCTATGCTTTTTCTCATGAAGAAATTGGTGATTTAGTAGAAATAGATTACTTATTAAACCAAACACCAATTGAAAATCAAACCCCAAATGAAATTAGAACTCAAGTTGAAACTAAAATTGAAATCCAAATTGAAACCCCAAATGAAACTAGATCTCAACTTGAAACTAAAATTGAAACCAAAATTGAAAATCCACATGCAATTGAAACCAATAATGTGGATGTAGACATCGAAACACCAATTAAAAATGAAACATGTTTGAATAATAATTAAACAAATGAAAATTTTTAAATTAAAAGTGATTTACTAGACAATCTTCTTGGCTTGGTTTCAAGGAGACAGATTAGGACACATGCAAATAGATTGTTTAGACATTTTTATTATAATAAGAAATTTGGTTTTCAATATCAATTAATGGTACAACTAATTAAAATGACTAAAATCTGAAAAGTGATGAAGAGGTTAGGATTTTATGTCAAACTCAAGAAGAAGGATGAGTCTTTAAAACAAGTTGTATCAACTATTGCTAGCACCTTTGATACAATCGAAAAGAAAACTTGTTCTAATGATAAAAATGCGGGACGATGGGCAATAACAACAACTTTAGTAATTCAAACAACTTCTGACAACAAAATAATGAGTAACATAAGTGGATATCTTAATATTCATCATAAAAATTTGTCAAGAGCTGTAAAAAGAAGAGTTAACATTGAAAGTGATCCGACAAACAATTTGTGGACTTTTAGTGGTAGACTACCAAGGTCTGATATGAAACTTACTGGTGAAGTCAAAACTTTGATTGAAAAATTTTGGTACGATAATACAAGAGTATCACCTAATGCTAGAGATGTTCTTAAATTAAGAGTTGGGTCAAAAATTGGTGATCCACATCCAAAAAACTATTAGGATTCCTAAAGATACTAAGAGGGGGGCTGAATCAGTATCTTGCCGGTTAATGGATTTTCTGAACTTATTAAATGAAATGCATTCCAAAATAGTGTACTGGTAAACCAAAATTAATGCAGTAAATAAGAGAAATAAACACAACATAGAAAGCACACTATAACACAATATTTTTGCCAAGGAAACCCGGTGTGGGAAAAACGTCGGTGGGATTTGTGACCCATAATATTCACTCACTAGCCAATAAGTGAATATTACTTACAAAAATGGGGGCCTGCACATGCAGGAAGGCAAAGTGCCTAGAGCTCACTGCTCAAATACAAAAGAAGTCTCACTGACTGACAAAAATGGATTATACAAATCCAAGATGGTGTACTGCTACAAAAAGCATCTGCTATGCCAG
Organism: Cryptomeria japonica; assembly: GCF_030272615.1. Lineage (NCBI taxonomy): Eukaryota > Viridiplantae > Streptophyta > Pinopsida > Cupressales > Cupressaceae > Cryptomeria > Cryptomeria japonica. The sequence continues at coordinate 696,577,215 of NC_081408.1, read as the reverse complement.
ATCCAGTACCGGTTTAAGCTCTTGCAATAATCATAAATCTAACTTTAAAGTCTACCAAAATATTCACACATGATATCCATCTACATATTTCTTATATCAAATGTTCTACAAGATCTCATACTTATATATGAGCCTTATTACCATATGCCTTTTCGTCTTACAAAAAGATATTACAATTAATTATAATTTGCAATAAACAAAATCCTGTCAGCCAGGGTGTCGGTAATCAATCTTTTCGGTGCCGGTGAACTGTATGCCAGTGTAGAGTTTGTCGGTGCCGGTGCCATATGATTGTAAGGTTGCCATCAATGACAATACCTTCAATCACCTACAATTTCTCATTGGAGTGTTCATTTGCCAACAATCTCCCCCTTTGGCATTGATGGCAACACTCATGAGAAAAGGCCAAAAAGAGTATCCAAAAAGGTTGTCCAAAATTGTCTTACCAAAAATGTGTTACCAAAACTGTCTGCTTCAAAATGGAGTGCTCCCCCTTAGCAGACGATCTCTTCTGTCATCCTTTTTCTCATCCTCTACTACTCCCCCTTTGGCATCAATGACAAAGACTATCAATCAATGTCAATTGAGTGGAGTTCCTGTCTGGTTCCCTGTAACCGGTGGGTTACAATCTGAAAAATATCCGCTAGTGCAAAATTTAGACTGTTGCTGAATCTCTCATTGTCCTTAAGTGTTTCTTCTGTCCTCTGAATTGTACCGGTGAGTATGTACATTTTCTCTTCCGATGTCTTATGTCCTGGAACAAGAGCCTCAAAAATCTCTTTTCTTAAAGAGATGAGGATATCCAGTTTAGGACCTAGTTTGCACTTTAAATCCTTTCCTTATCTTTTTCCAGTTTTTCAATTTTCTCTTCATGAACTGCAATTTCCTGTTCAACTACTGATATTGAATTTGATGAACCTATTAAGTTGTCAGCAATATTGTTGATTTATTTTTGAGCTTTGCTGATCTCATTATCAATATCCTCTGTCAAAAAGTTAGTCTTACATGCATCTTTGTACAATTTCTTGAAATCCAAAATTGTCCTGCCAAGTACTGGTAATAAGGTTTCCATATGTTCCTTATTCTTCTTTACTGTTTCCTCAAAGAATTTTTCCTTCTCTTTATTCATTTTCACTCTGAAGGTGTCTTCATTTATCTAATCCAGTGTTAGTAAGTTGTCGGTTATATACTTAGACAATGTGTCTAGTTGGCTCAAAGAATCTTTATTTTTTATGTTACACTTTGGAGCTATCATCTTCAAAATTGGTAAAGTGTCATCAATAGATTTATATGCCTATGCATTACACTCTGTTATTTTCTTTATTGAATCTAATAGTACCTCTATTACATTAGTTGGCCTAAATTCAGTCATGGATATTCTGGATGACTGTCCAACTATCTTCACAATCTGCAATCCGTCGGTGGTAGTGATAGCTTTGATTTCCTCTTTCTCTGGAGGATTAGTTTGTGTTTGCATTTCTACTACCAAATTTTTAGGCTTGTCAGATGTAGCCAGTGACACTATCTATGTATGGACCTATGAAGGAGCTTGTTGCTCTACCTGTTTCTCAATGTTTTTATCAGTATGAACCTGTTGCTTTTCCGGTTTCTCTGTGTTCTCTCCTGATGGTGTCTCTGTTTGTGCCTCTGATGATTTTATAGTGGTATCCACTGTTGGTTTTTCTTTGTTTACCTCAGTACTATCTACTATCGGTGACTTAGTAGATACATTAGTGTGTACAACTGTGGTGTCTATCTTTCCTGTATCTAGGGGATCATTTGATTTTTCAGTTTGTTGTTCTGTCCCAATTTTAATGTTTCCAACAGTGATGTTTTTTGCTAGTGGCTTTATTGCCACATCTCTTTTCTCAGTGGATTCCTTATCTGCCACAATATTGACTTCTTGGGTGTAATGTTCATTGTGTATAATACCTCAAAATCAAGATTTGTGTCCTCATGTGGTGTTTCCATACTCTATGTTATCGGTGGTGTGTCAACAGTTTGTACCGGTGGAGTATCAGAAGGAGGTGGGGGCAAGTTATCAGTTATCTTTAGGCTTGGAGGTCCACCTACCTTACCTTTCCCTTTATCCTTATCCTTTTGGTAGACTCTGATAGTCTTTGGTCTCTTAAGCTCTTCTTATCTTTCTTTCTCAACAAAAAATATATCCCATTTATTTGCAATTTCTTTTGATATCTCATTAACTCTTCATGCCATTAATGCTACATGCCGGTGACTGGTTGTAAATACTATCTGGTTGGCCTCACTAAGTAGCTCATCAATTTCTTCTATTGAGTTCTCTGGGTGAACTGCAAGTAGTTTTTCTATTTTTATCTTTTTATCTAATTCTACAATAGCTACCCTTCTAGCTTCTAGCCTTCTGTACAAGTCATTTGGTATATCATCTACAATTTCCATCAAAAAATTCTTATAGATATCTAAGTGTAAGATAACACTATTTTCTATGCTCTCTTTTTCATCATCGCTGAAAGTTTTGTACAATTTGCTAATGTTTGACAATTTCCCATCCTCAGTTATCTCATTCAGAAGTTTGTCTAGTGGAGGGATAGCCTATTTTTCTTTTCTTTTTTTTGGAATCAATTTCTTAGCTAGAGGCCTAACTACCTGTTGTTTCTATCTTGTCCTTCTGGGTGTAGGTGAGGGTACCGGTGAGGGTTTTCTTTTTATCTCTACCCTTTTGAATTCAGCCGGTATATCACTATTAGAGGAGGTAGCAACTAGTAAAATATGTGCTTTCAATTGTAGTCCTTCCAGTTCACTCTCCTTAATACCAGTTTTGTTCAATACATCCTCTTTGATTTCTTCGGCTTGCCTTGTTCCTTTCCTGACTATCTGTTCAGTTTTCTTAATCCTTTTCTCTGATTGGATTTTGCTTTCAATGGTTTCAGCATTGCCAAACACTTTTTCAATTGGTTCTTTAGGGGCTTCTAGGAGGGCTTTTGTATAGGTTTTAACTATGTTCTCATCTGCCTCATATCCCATCTTTGTGATCCAAACAGTCCTAGGGACAACTGCCTTCATCCAGATTTCATCTTTCTTGATCACAAAGCATATCTCCTTTTGATATTTATCAACAATAGATTGAGATAGCCTTACTCTAGTCTTCATCCTAGTTTTCAAAGCTTGAAAATGTTGATTTATGTTTTTCTCCCTGTCATCTCACATGTTGTTTGGTATGTCTAGAAGTAGTTTTCCTATCGGTATATCAAAACCAAAGTCTTTCTTACCAATACTGAGTACTTCCTTGGTAATGTACAACATTAAACACACAAGCAGGTTGCCAAATCTGAAAGTTCCTTTCTTATCACCTTTGATTTTCTTTAGGTTGTCTATCAGTTCATCTTTTAGCCACTCACATACATCAATCCTTGCATTGTTATTCACCATGTCATATGCACTTTTGATACACAAGCTAGAAACATAATTTAGTCCGTTGGCATGTGTAGCCTTGTATCCAAGAATCATGCTAACAAATCTAACATTGATATCTTTTACATCATTGACTCTCAGGGATCTCTTGTCAAATGTTGCATCGGTTAGGGTTGTCACATGTCATTTGAGACCTTTCTAGTTTTATTAGGTGTGCTACCGGTGGAAGGTAAGCCTGTTACTACCCTAACTACCTCTTTGGTAATCTTATGGATGGAATCCAACCAAAAGAACTCCCCATGTACTCTACTTAGCACAATCCTTATAACATCCTTAGGGAAATCAAGAATATTGAGAATGTCCACAAAACCTAGGGTTTCCACTATCTTATGTTCCGGTTTAACATTTCCATTTTCATCATAAATTACAGTCCTATACATGTTCATTATTTCTTCAGCTCCTAATTCCTCAATATGACAATGTATATACATTCTAGGATCTTCTGCATAAACTACTCCCTTAGGTATTTTTGAAAATCCTCCCAGGGTATCATATTTTTTCGCAATTTCAGGAATAATCTTGAACATGGGTCTAGGGCGCTTAATAACTTCAATCACAGTAGGATTTGCAATGAATTCAGGTGCAGAGGAGGAAGCCATTGTTATAAATACCTTAATCTGCCTTTAGGTATGAATGCTTGGATGATTTGCTTCACTTCTCGCTGTGGATGCCTTCACTCAGGATTTTCATGCTCTCAGGAATTTGAATGCTTAGTGAATGAAAAAAAGAGCCAAAACACTTGCTTTATAATGTTATTTCCTTCAACTACCACATTTAATACCTGTTAGTTAAGTGAAACTTAACACGTCTCCTGGTAAAGAAGTAATCCAACTTCTCACCATCAACTGAGGGTAAATTGGCATGTTTTTCAATTTGTTGCCATACCCCCAAAGGATTTTTCTTTAGTTAGATGAAGAACCTCCTGCCAATGGAGTGATACTTTGTTCTACTGGTGAAGGAATAACTTCACTAACATTGTGATCTGACTTCCTAATCTATTATTTTGAAAATTATTGCTTTACTTCATCAACCTTCTATTTACCTTTCAAGCTGGGTCCTTTGTTATTTGTCAGTGATGCCTTACTTCTACAAAATTTTGCAATATGTTCAATTTTGTTGCAAGCATAACAAGTCACATTGTTTTTCTAAATTGCTTTTTCATATCCTATGCCAATATGTGTTATGTATTGATTAGATAAGTGTCCAAATCTTCCACAAACATAACATCTTACATTCATTCTACAATTCTATGAGTTATGACCAATTTTGTTGCATTTAAAACATTGACTGGTGGGTGCATTATTATTCTGATAGTTTCTAGATCTACACTAATTTTCTCTATGACCATACTTATTACAGTTAAAGAATTTCCCATTGAATTTGTAAGCATTAGGTTATCTTACCGATTTACTATGATCATGATTGTTTGTAGTACCAGAGCTTTCACCAACTTCAAAGCCAAGGCCATTTGTATCTCCATTGAGTTTCTGATTCTTCAGCATGTTGTCAAGTTCCTCTGAGATTTTCTTGAATTTCTCTTTGTGTTGATTTGCAGTAGCCAATTCATTTTCCAAGATTCCTTTCTGTCTCATGAGTTCAGTTGTGTCATTTTGTGTATGCATCAAATCTGTCTTCAACATATCATTTTCATGACTGAGTCTTGTGTTTTCATTTCCAGCATCATTTAGTCTTCTAACCAAGTCATCTTCATTCTTCTTTCTACCTTCAATGTCTTTACAAAATCTCATAGTCATATCTTGCATCTCATTCTTCATTGTACTATTTTCTTGTCTCAGTCTGTTCACAAGGTCATTAAGAGTTTCTTTCTCATCATCATTACTCTGCATCTTCTCAGAAAGTCCTCCTCTTGTTCCTTGCAATAGTGAGATTTTCTTGAAGTCCTTGAATGATTTCTTGTGCAACCTTTAGATCATCTTCAAGTTTCATATTCTTCAACTTTTCTGTATCATAGTCTGAAAGAGATGTTTCCAATTGCTTTCTCAAGTTTTCCATCTCTACCAATGTCTGAATCTTCCTCAAGCTGTTAGGCTTTTAAAAATAGAGGACCAAGCTTTGATACCAATTGTTAGGATTCCCAAAGATACTGAGAGGGGGGGTGAATCAATATCTTGCCGATTAATGGATTTTCTGAACTTATTAAATGAAATGCATTCCAAAATAGTGTACTGGTAAACCAGAATTAATGCAGTAAATAAGAGAAATAAACACAACAAATAAAGCACACCATAACATAATATTTTTGGCGAGGAAACCCGGTGTGGGAAAAACCTCAGTGGGATTTGTGACCCACAATATTCACTCACTAGCCAATAAGTGAATATTACTTACAAAAATGGGGGCCTGCACATGCAGGAAGGCCAAGTGCCTAGAGCTCACTGCTCAAATACAAAAGAAGTCTCGCTGACTTACAAAAAAGGATTATACAAATCCAAGATGATGCACTGCTACAAAAAGCATCTGCTATGCTAGATCCAATATCGGTTTAAGCTCTTGCAATAATCATAAACTTAACTTCAAAGTCTACCTGAATATTCGCACATGATATCCATCTACATATTCCTTATATCAAATGTTCTACAAGATCTCATACTTATATATGAGCCTTATTACCATATACCTTGTCGGCTTACAAAAATATATTACAATTAATTACAATTTGTCATGAACAAAATCTTATCGGCGAGGGTGCCAGTAATCAATCTTTTTGGTGCCGGTGAACTGTATGCCGGTGTAGAGTCTACCGGTGTCGGTGCCATATGATTGTAAGGTTGCCATCAATGACAATACCTTCAATCACCTACAATTTCTCATTGGATTGTGCATTTGCCAACAAAAACCTATTGGAGATGACTCAAACTGAATTGTACAAAAAAAATTAGGATGATAAGGTGTTGACTATTAGCTTTTGTCAAAGGCCTTTTGAAAAGTGTAAGCCTTGGTATGTTTGAATTAACAAGGAAAGAGTCACATGTTGTTGCAAAACTCATGTTCAATTTTGCTACCATTATAATGTATTTCAATATATACGTGTTACCATGCATAGTAATGGAATGTTGAAAGAATGTGGTATAAATATACCACTTGAAACTATAAAGGAGTTTATATCAAGTTTATTTTGCAACCCACCAAATGAGCAAATTTTTTTTTTCAATGCTTGTGTTTCCGGTGTATGTGATATATGTGGCAATCTTGCATTGTTGGATGAATGTTTGCATGAAAATATTTCAAATGAGTTTGGACAACAATTAGTTGATGTTAAAAGATTTAAAACTATTGAGTATCCACTGAAGGATGGAAAGGTTGGAAGACGGTGTGGTCTAATCGCTGAAAAAGTTAGTGTTCATACATTTATGAAAGAATTTAAGGGCAAGATCGTACCTAAATATGTTAAACACTCTCAAAATGCTAGATGGCTCGATGGCCAGTTTTGAATATGTAAGGATACATTTCCTATTGGTGGTATACTTTTGGTTGTTGACTCTGTAGAGAACTACACGCTTGCACCACAAGATGAGGTCTAGTCACAATACTACAATTCAGTGTTGTTGGGATCCAAGAACACTGAGAGGGGGGGGTGAATTAGTGTTCTACCAGTAAGATAGAATTTTATGCTTTTATAACATTCACATATAAACTGGTAAGTGAAGAAACATATAAATTGAAGCAAAAAAACCATCCACATAAATGAACACCATAACACACAAAATTTATATGTGGAAAACCTCAAAAAGGAAAAACCATGGTGGGATTTATGACCTACAATATCAGTTCACTGACCATATGAAAGATATTACATAAAATGGGGGCCTGTACATGTAGGAAGGCACACTGCCTAGAGAACACTCCTCATCACAAAAGAGTGTCACTGACTACAAGCTTCTGCTGATGTAAAACAGTAATAATGAACTCACAAAATGCATCTGCTATGCCAAAAAAGAGTTCTGGTTATAACTTTTCTCTATACTGGCTCATAAACCCTGGACACTTCTATCAGTATCTTCCATCCTCTAAGAATGCTTTCCAAACTAACTACAGATCATTACATGATATAACATTCGCATACATATCCTTAGCATTACACAACCTCCTATCTCCTTATTACAATCTATCATACCTTACTATCATGCAAAAATGACCTTAAGAAACTATCCTATATATGCTTACAAACAATATGTCTTATGTCGGATTACAATAGATTACAAAAGATATACAATGTCAGCTTTATACAATAATTACAAAATGATTTTGCAAATAAAAATTCCTTCAGGTCCAAGAATGATGTCGGCTTCACTAAAGTGCTGGATTTCAGTGTCGGTGTTGGTGTCGATGTTGATGTCGATGTCGATGTCGGTGCTAGTGTAACCCTAGATACTCCAATACCGGTGAATGCCTTCTAATGTCGGTATATGCTGGTGTATGCTTCCTTATGAATCTGATGCCATTTTACCATGTTTCCATGTTGCCATGTTTCCATCAATGACAACATATGAATCCAATGAGTGTCAATTGCCAACAATCTCCCCCTTTGGAATTGATGGCAACACTCATGTGAAAAATGGATTCTCTGTCGATTCAACCTGAAGCATGCTCCCCCTGATAAATACACTCCTTCGAATATCCTTCCCATTTTATCTTTATGATATTTTTTGGATATTTTTCATATATATACACTCCCTCTTTGTCATCAATTCCAAAGACCAGTGAAATAATTGAAAGAATTGGTTCTGAACAAAAGAATGAATAAATACTGATTACATTACCAAAGCTTGACCAATTTCAAAATTTTCGAGTAATCCTTGTGGTGCAAGAGTACCTCATCCCTTCAAGGGCCCATATGTGGGGCATGATTTAGTTTGTTTTTGTTTTGTTCAAATAATGTCAATTTAGACCCAACATGATTTAATAAGGCCAATAGTGCCAATAAAATGTAAAGGTTGAGTCAGTTGAGTCATATGTCCTGAAAATTGTCAAATTGCTCACATAGGGCCTAGTGGTCAAAACAAGTCAAACTAGCAATATCAAGGTTGTAGGGAGTATTTTGTGTCATTTTTAATGTTATAACATGTTATTTAACCTATTTGGGGTATTGAATGATTAAGAAGTACAATAAACCAAAAGTTGTCAAAAAGCAACAAATGTTGTCAATGCAACTTTTCAAAGTTGCTTGACAACATTTGCAAAAAGGTTGGTTTTTGGTGGTTATAGTTGGTTGGTTTGTTGGGAATGCTTATAATTATATAAATATGGTGAAAATAATCCTCAAAAGTATGTAATTATCAGGATTGAAGTTTTTGGCAATAATAGTAAGTGGTTTCCTTGCACATTCTGTGTTTTTCCTGAACTTTCCTCCCATTCAGTTTGCAATTTGTTAGTTTTCACCATTGCTATGCATTGAAGGTTCATTAAAATGGTTTGAGGGTTTAATAACAGTAAATTACCTTTCATTTTATTCAAGTTTCATGTAATTTGGTGTTGTTTTGGGAAAGATACAATAAGTTCTCTCAAAACTGTCAAAACCCTGAACTAGGGCAAACCGAGACAAATAAAATGCTATATCTTTTTTTTCCTTGTTGATCAAGCCACAAAAAATGGTGGAAATATGTAATATTATGTAAATTATCATTCCATTATTGTTTCAGGATTCTATGATAGTTTTTTCATATGGTTTGAGGCATGAAGGTGACTGAAAACTTGCCTCAGGAAGGTTTGACTGTCACAAAAAAAATACAGTCCTGATACGGGGTCAATATCTCAAATTTTAACCATTGGATCTTTCTTTTGTTTTGATATGTTCTTTATACCCAAGATTTATATATTCCCACCAGAGTGATCCACAAAATATGTCCAATTGAAAAAGTTATTTATCTTTGAGTGAGTGTGTGTCAAAGAGGCCAGTAAGTTCTTGTTTAACAGTAACCTTTTGTACATGTTGAGGGTTGGATCAGAGTACATGGTGTTTGGTAACTAAGGGCTGGTAGGAGTGTTGAGAGGGTGTATGGAGGTTTTCCTTTCATTTTCTAGTTGTGTCTTCCTTGTTAGGGAGAGAAACCTATCCTAGTTGGTCTAAAAGGTATGATTGAGTTCATAGGCAAGAGCAATATGTGTGGAGTTTTCTAAAAGATTATGGCAAACCTTCATAAGGGAAATTGTTTAATCATTGTGAAACCTCAAAAATGTGAGGTAGATTCCTAAAAGGTGTAGGGCTTGTGTGTGGGTGTGGATTCTTTGCATCACCTTGTCTAGCATTTGTAAGTATTTATCCTAGCTGATTTTGAAGGTTTCAGATATGGATACAAGTCCACTCAGTAAGTGTGCAAGTGTTTCCTTCTCTTTGAATTTTGTCGGTGTGAGTTTAGAAATCATATCCATACACTCTCTCTTATGTACACCCAGTGAATCCAATCTAGGACTCACCAATCCTCTAGGACTCCTTGCTCTCCGAATGATTTTGTCTCTTTTCATTTCAATAGAAAAAATTTGGTTCGCTAAGGACAAAATTTGTCCATCAACATATATTGTTAGTGAGATCAATCCTTCAAAAGAATTTGCAATGTTAGCAACCTTATCATGTAACTCCTTTAATATTCTATCTACATCTGCTGTAATAATTTCTATATTACAACAGACCCTCTAGATATTTGTACACTATTTCAAACAATTCTCAATAAGAATCAATTTTCCTTCAATTCTCTTCTTCTTTGTTTCAATAATTTGATCAAAGGCGGCTCTCTTAGCCATAGTAAATCTATCAAGTGTCTGCCAATCTGAAATCTATTGCAGTGATTGAAAATTGATAGATATATGCTCAGTTAGTGCCTTAAGCTTGCCGGAAGGGATTGCTTCATTTTAAATCATACAATTAGGAATTGGTCTGTGCAAAACTGTGATTGAGTGATCTATTATTCCTTTATCTATAGATCCCCCCTTTATTAGTTTATGAGTAGCCATCATCATTAACTCAGTGGGACTCATCTCAGTGATTGATTTTTTCTCAGTTTGAGAAGTGTCAATTGTGAAACCCTTTGCCGGGGAATCAATATTAACTATCTGTATAGTCTCAATTTCCTTTACCTTATCCTTTTTAGCACCAGTGGCTTCACCACTTGGTGTAGTATCAATTACTTCTGGTGGAGTATTATCCACAATATTGTCAGTACCCTATCCATTGCCTTTCTCAAAAATAGTTTCTGTTGGTATTGACTATACACTCTCCTTAATAGTTACTGTCGGTTTATTCAAAATTGGAGTTGAACTACCCAAAATACCTTTCCCTTTAGATCTATCCGGGATGGTGGAAGTTGTTGCCTTCACAAATTCTTCATGAGAGGTAAAAAAATCTAGATTCTTTTAGAAGAATTTGGACCAATCCTCTCTGGTCTCATTTACTACCTCATTAACCCTACCCATCATTAGGCTTATTTGTTGGGGTGTGCTACTAAAAAATGTCCTATTAGAAACATCTATACACTTCTTCATTTCATCATTACTTAATGCACCACACAAACTCAAAATTTCTACTTCATTGATCTCTCTATTCCTCTTGACCGCGTCAAGTCTTCTAGCAACTAATTTATTGTATAGTGAGAGGAATTTCCTTCAAAATTTCTACTAAGGCTTTCTTATAAATATCTGTGTAATAAAATTGCCTCTTCAATCTCATTCTGCTCATTATCCAAATCCTCATAATAAATAGATACATTTTTCAAAATTCCATCTTTTGTTATTTCATCAATTATTTCAGCACAGGTCATTTTAGCCTTACCAGAATCAGTAGCATCATCACTCTTCTTCTTTTTGTTGGGGGATGTCAGAGTGGATGTAACTAGTTTTCTCTTTTGAATAGGTTTCCTTGCCAGAGGTGGGGGTGCAGTAGGTATTGTTGCCTTTATTACAAGTCTCCTCCTTGGCTCTACCTTTTTCTCCTCTACTAGTGGCTAGTCTACTTTCTTTGTCTATACCCTTCTGAATGCTAGAGGTTCATTTTCCTTTGGATCAGAATCAAAAGTGATGGTAGAAATGAAAGTTTCAGGTTTTTTCACCTCTAGAGCACTAGCCACTGTCAGTTTTACTGCCGGTTTGAATCCACAACCCATTTCAGTACCTATCCTGTGAATGACATTCTATACAAATGCAGACATCTTAGTTATTTTCTTCTCTCTTCTCTTCCCGTTGAAACCAATTTTGACTTCAAGGGCTTTTCTTCTGCAATGCCAAAATGTTCTATCTTTTCATCCAATGGAGCTTCAAGCAACATTTTTGCATAAAGTTCAATAACACTATCATCCACTTCATATCCAAGCTCAGTGACCCATATGGTCCTAGGTTCTACTGCCTCCATAAGAGTTTCATCAGTCTTCACCATGAAACATATATCAGTGGAGTACTTCTCCACAATGTTCTTTGATATTCTCTCTCTACCTCATATTTTCCTGAAATGTTTTGAAATATCCCCAAAGTTTTTCATCCTTGCTGGTACCAAGACCGGTGATTGCTTCCTTGATTTCCATACCTACCGATATGTCATGAGCCCACTATTTCTTCCCTAGACTAGGTAGCTCATTTATGAAGTAAAGCATTAAACAAACAATGAGATTTCCAAATCTAAAGGTTCCTTTCTTAACACCCTTTATCCAAGATTCAACATCAATTCACTCCTCAACCATTCACACAATTCATATTTTTCATTATTCCTCAGCATCTGATATGCATCATGGATGCAAGAACTAGCAACAGAATTCAATCAACTAGATTGAGTTACATTATAGCCAATTATCATGCTGACAAACTTCACATCTTTGTCGATGATTATGCTAATCCTCATTGATGTACTATCATGGGTTGCACCGGTGAGTTTCTCAACCTCTCTGTTACAGATCTTCTTGCCAGGTTCTTGTCCAAGTTTGGGTAAGTTGGTGACTTCTTGAATAGCCTCCTTAGTGATTATGTAAGGTTGATCCAGTGAGATGAGCTTGTTGTGAACCCTGCTTAGAACGTATCTGATGACCTCATAGTTGAATTTCGATATGTATAGGATATTGTTTAACCCTGGATACTTGATGATCTTATAGTTTGGCTTGATTGTTCCAGAGCTACCCAATATCATAAATTGATACATGCTTTTGATTTCCTTTGTGCCTAGATCCTCCAAGGTGCAGTGAATGTATGCCCTTACATCTTCAACATACATCACACCATCAGAAACCCTAGAAAATGCTCCTGCAAAGTCTTTCTTCTTAGCTATCAGGGGAACCTCCTTGAAAATGGGTCTCAGCCTAGCCTTAACTTCAATAATAGTGGGATTTGCAATAAAAGTAGGAGTTGATGATCCATATGCCATTTCGAAGAAATACCTGAAAGTGAACGTCGGTTGGAACATTGACTGCTTCTCAGATAATTGCTAAAAATCCTTTTAGAATGCCTTTTCTCTCTCTTAATCACCTTAAATTTGTCTTTGCTTTTCTCTAGATGCTTGAATGTTGGGTGAGTGAAAATGAATCCATTTTCCCTTTTTATCGACAAACAAACCCTAATCCTTCACTGTCATAAATGCTTTGCAATCTACCCTATCAGATATCGGTTTCATGGTCTTATGTCGGGTAAACCTTCATCAATGATGAACACAACTCTTTAGATATCCTCTGGGGAATTTTTAAGATTTGTAATGAATTTTCCAACCCCTATGGCATATGCCTCAGTTACCGGTGGAATTCCCTGCGGATGTAGGAATGCTCTGCTCTACCAGTGGAGTTATCGGTGTAGATCCATATCCACTTGGTTATTCAGACTTTCTAACCCATCTCTTGGTGTGATTTTGTTGTATTTCATCTACCTTTTGCTTCCCTTTCTCATTTGCTTTATCATTGCTAACCGGTTGAGTCTTTCTTTTGTAGTACTTAGCAATATAACCTATTTTGTTGCATGCATAGCATGTAACACTGTTCTTTTGAATTGCTTTAACATATTCGGTGTCATTCCTTGACCTACAATGATTAGCCAAATGTCCAAAGTTTCCACATGCATAACATTTAACATTCATTCTGCAATCTTCTGATTTATGACCATGTTTCTTGCAATTTGTGCATTGACTGGGAAAATAATTGTAGTTTTGATTTTCTCTATTTCTACATTGTTTATCCATATGCCCAAATTTATTACAAATAAATCATCTACCATTGAATTTATAAGCATTATATTGTCTTACCAGTTTCCTCTTTTCTAATGAGTTCTGCACATCAGTTGTCTGATCTTTATTTGTAGTACCAAAGGTTTCACCTTGTACAAATCCAAGTCCTCTAGAATCATCACTTTGCCTTTGTCATTTCAACTAATGGAATTGAAAAGCACTGAGAGGGGGGGTGAATCAATGACACCAAAAATAATACTACTTTAAACACTGTCTGGTAGATAAACTTAACAAGTTTGTTAAACAATATTCATGTAATCCAAAATGATATAACAACATCCATAATAAGTAAAACATCCACCATAACACAAGTGTTTGTACGTAGAAAACCTAAATAGGTAAAAACCAAAATGAGATGGGACTCACAAGTTAACTATCTACAACAATAGATAACTGACCAGTTAGGGTCTACAAAGTTCTCGTCTAAGAGTGAATCTCGTTAAAGATCCCAAAGCTTAGTTAAAATTTATACCTTGTATAAGATAGTACCCTATTACGAGTAACCTTAGTAGAGAATTTCTGAATCCAAACTAATGGATCACCTAGTTAGAGGATTTGAATAATCAAGCTTGTTAGAGCTAACCCAATTAGGGGATTTGTCTGTTGTAGTGATTAGAAAATAATAGGTAGTGTGATCTAGTAATAGCACTTCCTTGTATAAATCCTCTTCTATGCACTCAATACTTCTTTACCAACATACTCTGCAACTTAATACTTCTACCTTGGCACATAGCATATGTGATGTCAATAAATAGACATTTAGATTTCATGTTGGCATCTAGAAATCATAACACAATTTCCTAGGTGCAGTGTATTTGGTCAAATAATCATAACTCGTCACAAAAATACCGCCAAAATCTATCGGTGAGGATAACTCGTCACGACCAATGATAACTCATCACATAATTAACCAATATTGGTTGTACCAACAGTACTGGTTGGAGTTAAACATACAAACTATTTATCCTTTGATGCTCCTGTAATAATCCTCGCTGGATCTTTCTAGTTGATGTTGAGTTATGAATATCCACTAGTTGTCTCCATGTATATACTGGTTGTCACCGTGTACCGGTTAGATGTAAACCTCTAGTATACCGGTTGTAGTATAAACAACTTTGAAGTCACACTGGTAGACAATATGAACATATGTGTGTGTATGTGTTACATCAATGACAACATATGATGAATTTATTCATTACAATCATCATCAAGCCAACAAATTTTTTTTATACACATATACATATACCCCCCCTTACTACATACAACATACAAAATTTTCAAAACACATACATATTCTACTCCCCCTTTGACAACAATGCCAAATTGAAAAGCAATATATATATATATGTATGTGTATGTAGAAAATTTGTATCAAAATGTTTTACATATACAAAAAATTGAAAAAATGAATCAAGATTCATGCATTTGCAAGCCTCATAAAAATGTCATTAAAGTTCCTCTTTAACTGAGATAAAGCATGTTCCCATGTCTCCAACAAGTTCTCGGTGAACTCAAGTGTAGACATAATATGAGTATGGAAATCTTCAATGGAATCAAGTGTATAGGTTTCTGGAGTAGCTAAAATAGATTCTTCATTCTTGTAGGCTCTTTGCAGTATGTCCACTTGGGATGTGAGTAGACTCTTCAATTCCTTCAATGATTGGAGTCTTTTTCCTCTCTCAAGATCATAGGTATCTAACATGTTGTGCAAATCATCTACATATTTACTAAAAACAAAAATAGAATCTTGAAGTGGTACATATGCATTGCATATCTTTTCTAGCTCTTGCTTAGTTTCAGTTCACCTGTTATTTATATCAGCATAAAAGAATGAAACATTACAAGTAGATGCAAGATATTTCCCTCCTGTTTCAATATCTTGTCTTAATAAATTTTTATTAAGAGATAGAGAAAGTTTTCCTGTATCAATCTCTTTCATAAGATGATCTCCACTCTTCTTCCTGTAACTCTTCTCAGCATAAATTTGTGTTGCTTCTTCAAGGGACTTAATTTGGTTGGATGCATCGACAACCAATTGACCAAGTTTGCTAATAGGTGTTGTTAGATGACCTGTAGCAGTTTTCGGTAGTAGACTTGTTAGAATATCTACAACATTCTGAATGGTTTATGCTTCCATTCTTTGTTCTTTAAGTCTCTTCTTGTGTACCCTTCTTGTGTGCCCTAGATTGCATGACAGTTGCAATCTTCATCATTTCAGATGCACTCATATTATCAATAATTATAGGCCTTATGATGCCTAGAGATTCATCATCATCTTCATCAATCTATTGTATGACTAATGATATTAGCGGTTAAGAGGATGTTACCTTAACAATCTCTTCTTTCTCTTATTCATTTTCCATTTCCCACTCAGAAATCTATGTCAAATTTTGCAACAGATTCCTTCTGAATGTCATGTGAAACTGGTGGCAGTTGGGGTTTCACTGGTTGTTCCTTTGCTGGTCGAAGATCCTCTCCCGATTGAGTTGTCGATTTCTCAACTGAAGTAACCTGTGAGTCAGTGATTTCAGGTGGTTGCATATCTCATATAATAATGTTTCCTTCTTTTTGATGGGATAGACAACATCAACTTGCATAATCTCATCCATTTTAGGTACATCAACAATATCTTGCTCATCCTTATAAGAATGAATAAGCTCTTCCATTCATTGGATGTTACAAGCAATCTGATGAGTCTTAGTCTCAACAGTTTGCACCTTTCCACTTAGGAGCTTCAACCTTCTTGCCTTGAAAGCAAATTGAACTTTGTACTTATCAACTAATACATTTAGTTCATCCTTTGACAATTTAGGAAAATATTGTACAAATACATCATCTATAATTTCGTTTTCCTTCTTTACAGCTTCCACCCATGTTGGTATTATGGATATGTTGCTTGGTTTTGTCATTGATGTCAACACTTATCAACACTTATCCTTCTAGAGATCTTTGATTATGTTCACCGGCAAGTTCAGTGACTTATGCACAGTCACCGGTATTTGGTTCACTGGTAGGTTATATTGTTCACCAGCACTGAGGATTGTTAGGTCCCGGAGACAACTGAGAGGGGGGGTGAATCAGTTGTCAAGTAAATTTAAATCAAAACAACTTTAAAAAACCTTTATGCTTAATACCGGTAATGCAAACTTTATGCTGGTAGACAGTTTTATTAGTTAATTACAGTACAGGTAAAGATTAATGTATGAAACATAAAGATAATAACATCCACAACACATAACACCAATATTTGTACGTGGAAACCTTGTAAGGGGAAAAACCATGGTGGGAAACCTTACCCACAACCAGATGATACTACTGTAGATAGTATGTGTATACAAATGGGGTCTGCACATGCAGAAAGGCCAAGTACCTAGAGCTCATTGCTCAATCACAAATGGGAGTCACACTGACTACAATTGGATGGTTAAATCCAGTGATGATGTACTGCTCAAAATAGCATCTTCATATGTTGGATTTTGTACCGGTTTAGTTCTGATAAGCCTTCAAAACCCTTCCATCAACCTTCAAGAGATGTCTGCATGTATAGCTCTGCTTATTTTCGCATATACCGAATTACAATCCTTCTTGCATTTCATTTTTGATCTTACAAATAAGATCTTATATTTATACCATAACCTAAGACCAATTTTAGTAGGTCGGCTCTAAGAGATATTACAATAAAATCAATTTACAAATAAATCAATGATCGATGCAATAACTGATACAATATGTCAGCTTAATGCATTTTACAACAATAATAAATCATCTCCTTGATGTGTCATGCTGATCTGAAATAGATAAGCCTGTCGGTGCTTAACCTGGACCTATTTCCCGATTACAACAAATATGTAATTATGAATATACCAATGAAAAAATCTCCAAGACAAAGTTTCCAAATGATGTCTTTGACATAACCAAGTATTCTCCATGTTATTCCAAGTGCCGATGTACAATATATTTTGCCAGTGAACCAGATACCAGTGTTTGTGCATAAGTCACTTGTCTGTCGGTGAACATTGTCAATTCTCCAGAGTTGATAAGTGCTAATAGGTGTTGACATCAATGACAAAACCATATCAACATATCCAAAATACCAAAAATCTCCCCCTTTGGCATTGATGGCAACACAAGATGGAAAAAAAATCAAGGTGCCAAAACAGAAATGCCAAATACCAAAAACCAACAATCTCCCAAAAAAATCATAACTAAATTCAAATGATAACAATCTCTCCCCAAAGATAGAGTCTCTCCTCCTAGGGGCAATATGTGTTTATCTTGTGTTTTTCCATATCACTCTCTCCCCCTTTGACATCAAATGCCAAATATTTACAGAAACCAAGTTCAAATAAAAAATACCAACTTATTTAGTGTACCAACTACTCCCCCTGGGAAGTAGCTTTCCTCATCAAAAACCAGAGTAAAAGATTTCTCTGTTAGTTCTGTCGATTGATGATAAACATCAACTGTCTAAGTCTCTACCGGTGGGGGTATGACCCCAAGCTGATCTCTTAGATATTCAAAAGTCTCCTTAGGCAAAGGCTTAGTAAAAATATCTGCAATCTGCTCTTTAGTATTTACATAAACCAGTTTTACTTCTTTTGCTTCAACATTCTCTTTTAGAAAATTCAATTTTATAGAAACATGTTTAGTTTTAGAATGTAGTACCGGATTCTTAGCTATATCAATTGCTGCAGTGTTATCTCAATAGATAGTTATAGGTTCCTTGCATTTTACTTTTATGTCCTTCAACATTTGTTTAAGCCATAATACCTGTGTACAGTTTGTTGGTGCTGCAACATATTCTGATTCTACTGTTGATAAAGATGTGCAACTTTGTTTCTTACTCAACCAAGAAATTAATCTGCTACCAAGAAAAAATGCTTTGCCAGTGATGCTTTTTTCGTCATCTACATCTCCTGCCCAATTTGCATCTATGTATGCACATAATTCAAAGTTTTCATCTTTGGGATACCATAAGCCAAGATTTGTAGTGCCTTGTAAGTATCGGAAAATCCTTTTTACTACTGATTCATGATTTTCTCTAGGATTACTCTGAAATCTTGAAACAATACATACTACATTCATAATATCAGGTCTTGTTTGTGTCCAATACAATAGCCCTCCTATCATAGATTTGTACATAGTCAAATTAACAGGTGTAGATTCATCCCTTTGTGATAATTTGTCATTTGTAGTCATAGGTGTTCTTACTAGTTTAGAGTTCTCCATGCCAAATTTATTTAATAACTCCTTCAAATACTTGGATTGAATTAAGAATATACCTTTATCAGTCTGTGAAATCTGCAATCCTAAAAAGAATTTTACTTCTCCAATCATAGACATTTCAAATTCTTGCTGCATTTCAGTAGAAAAGTCTTTACATAATCCATCTTCTCCTCCAAAGATTAAATCATCAACAAAAACTTCTATAACTAAGATGTCATCATTAGTTACTTTATAGTATAAATTGTTGTCAACATTACCTTTAGAAAAACCAATTTTTAAAAGATATTTATCCAACCTAGCATACCAAGCTCTTGGAGCTTGCTTCAATCCATACAAAGCTTTCCTTAATCTACAAGCCATATCTTTTTATCTATTAAAGAAAATCCATTAGGTTGTTCAATGTAAACTTCTTCTTCAAGATCTCCATTCAGAAATGCACATTTGACATCCATTTGATATACTTTGTAGTTCTTATGTGCTGCAAAAGTCAAGAATAATCTAATTGCCTCAATTCTAGCTACCAGTGCAAAGGTTTCATTATAATCAATTCCTTCTTTCTATGAATATCCCTTACACACTAGTCTTGCTTTATTTCTGATTACCTTACCATCTTCATTAAGTTTGTTTCTGAATACCCATTTAGTTCCAATTACATTTTTGTCTTTAGGCTGGGGAACTAATGTCCATGTGTTATTTTTCTCAATTTGTTCTAATTCTTCTTCCATAGCTTTAATCCAGTGTTTATCCTCATATGCTTCATTAATTGATGCTGGTTCAATTTGAGAAATAAGACATACCTCTTCATTTGCCAATCTTCCTCTTGTCATAACTCCTTGATATTTGTTCCCAATTATTTAATCTTTAGAGTGGTTCAATCTTACATATCGAGGTGTCTTTGTTTGTTGTTGTTCATCAGTTACAATGGAATTTTTAGATGATACCAGTGTAACTGGATCTTCATTTTGTACCAGTGTGCTCAGTGTAGGTTCATTTGTCAGCATCTCTATTGCCGGTTTAGAATCTATGTACCTTGAAGTTACTCTAAACTGTTCACCAATCTTAACATTTATGCTTTCAACGATTTTCTGCAATCTTTTGTTAAAACATTTATATGCCTTGCTTTTAGATGAATAACTAAGAAATATTCCTTCATCACTTCTAGGATCAAATTTGCCAATATACTCATCTCTTCTAATATAGCATTTACTTCCAAAAATTCTGAAATATTTAAGAGTAGGAATAATACCAAATCATAGTTCATGAGGGGTCTTACCAGTTTCACCTTTGATGTGAACTTTGTTAAATGTGTAGACAGTTGTGCTTACTACCTCTCTCCAATATACATGTGGTAGATTTGATTCTGATAACATACTCATTGATGCATCCAAGATAGTTATGTTTTTCCTTTCTACAACTCCTTTTTGCTATGGTGTCCGGGGTGCTGATAACTGTCTTTTGATTCCATTTACTTCACAGAATGTATTAAATTCCTTAGATGTAAACTCACCTCCTTGATCTGATCTCGGACATTTGATTTTCTTACCGATTTCATTTTCTTCCATTGCCTTAAACAATTTGAATTTCCCAAGTGCTTCTGATTTTTCTCTAATAAAGGTAACCCAACACATTCTAGAATAGTCATCAATGATTAGCATGAAATATCTATCACCTTTTTAAACTTTTAGTTCTAGCTGGACCACATAAATCAGTATGAATTAAGTCAAGAGCATTATTGGATTTTTCTGGAATACTTTTAAAAGATTCTCTTACTTGTTTTCCAAATTGACATTCCTCACATACCAGATTGTGAGGCTTAATAATTTTAGGTAAATCTCTAACTACCTTAGTAGTATTGATCTTCACAATGCAATCAAAATTTACATGACAAAGTCTCTTATGCCATAGCCAACTTTCATAAATATGTGCAATCAAGCATGTCCTTTCATTGTTATTCAGATGAAAGATATTACCTCTGTTTTGACTACCGGTTGCAATTTCCAAACTAGATCTGTTCATGATTTTGCGTTTACCATTTTTGAATTGTAACTGAAAACCTTTTTCAACTAATTGACCAACACTCAAAAGATTATGTTTTAAACCTTCAACATAGTAAATATTATGAGTATTGTGCTTACCATCAAGAGATATTGTACCTTTTACTTTGTTCAAACAAGCTTTATCATCTCCAAATCTTACTAGACCTCCATTATATTCCTAAAAAGTCAAGAATTTACTTTTATTATAGTCATATGATATGAGCATCTTGAATCAATGATCCATTCATCCTTAACTTCTATTTTAGTTGTCATGGCCTGCTCTACCGGTTGAACAGTAGGTGTCGGTTGATCTCTTTTGTTATAGCAACAAAAACCCATCCATTGTCTGCTGGATCCTCACCAGAATCATCAGTGACTCCTTCATCAGTAAGATAATAAGATTTGTCTTTATTCTTCTTAAATTTGTATCTCTGATATTCAGAGTTAGGTTTGTATGTTCTTCTAGCTTCTTCTCTTAGTCTAGCATGTCTATTAGGTCATCTTGAAGCCATATGACCAATCTTATTACAGTTAAAACATTTAAAGGGTGATTTACCTTCGTACTTACTTCCAAATGGACCTTTAGGCATTTTTCTTGCAAATAGTGCTTCAAGTTCTTCATTTTCTCTCCTGCTTTCTTCAAGTTCTCTTGCATAAAAGGCTTTCCAATCACATTTGTCAAATGATGGTGTGGATGATGTTGATGCCTTAAAAGATAAATCTATTTTTATAGTAGCAATAAGACCAAATTCCTCAATTTCAAAGGCTGAAAGTTTTCCAATCAATGTATCCCTAGTTACTGATGTATTAGGAATTGTTCTTAGTTCATTTATAGCAGCAACTTTCATTTTGTATGCTGGTGGCAATCCTCTTAAAACTTTTGAAACAATTTCATCTTCACTTAAGGTTCCTCCACAACATTTAATACCCAAAACAATTTCATTAACTCTTTCCATAAAAGCAAAAATTCTTTCATCTTCTTCCATTTTTAGATTTTCATGCCTGACCTGAAAGCTTTCAAGTTTTGCAATTTTGACTATGGAATCTCCTTCATTCAATGTTTCCAAATGGTCCCAAATGGCTTTAGCAGTAGACCTATCTGATAATCCCATGATTTGCTAATCTGATAATGCGCTCAAGAGTGCTTCTCTTGCCTTGCAATCATTTTCTTCATCTTTAGTCAGACTTGGTGGATTAGGTTGGCATTGAGTAGGAGTAGTATAGCCATTCTTTGTAACTTCCCAGATATCCTTTCCAATGCAATTCAGATGTGTCTCCATCCTGATCTTCCATATCCCATAGTTGGTTCCATCAAGTTGAGGACTGTCCTTCCTGAAATAGTTAGAAGACATTGGATCTCCTCAAGTTGTTAAACTTCTGCAAAAAGAGGACTAAGCTCTGATACCAATTGTTAGGTCCTGGAGACAACTGAGAGGGGGGGGGGTGAATCAGATGTCAAGTAAATTTAAATCAAAACAAATTTAAACAACCTTTATGCTTAATACCGGTAATCCAAATTTTTATGTCGGTAGATAGTTTTATCAATTAATTATAGTACCGGTAAAGATTAATGTATGAAACAAAAAGATAATAACATCCACAACACATAACATCAATATTTGTATGAGGAAACCCTGTAAGGGGAAAAACCACGGTGGGAAATCTTACCCACAATCAGATGATACTACTGCAGATAGTATGTGTATACAAATAGGGTCTGTACATGCAGAAAGGCCAAGCACCTAGAGCTCACTGCTCAATCACAAATGGGAGTCACATTGACTATAATTGGATGGTTAAATCCAATGATGATGTACTGCTCAAAATAACATCTTCATATGCTAGATTCAATACTAGTTTAGTTATGATAAGCCTTCAAAAACCTTCTATCAACCTTCAAGAGATGTTTGCGTGTATAGCTCTACTTATTTTCACATATACCGAATTACAATCCTTCTTGCATTTCATTTTTGATCTTACAAATAAGATCTTATATTTATACCATAACCTAAGACCAATTTTAGTAGGTCGGCTCTAAGAGATATTACAATAAAATCAATTTACAAATAAATCAACAACCAATGCAATAACTGATACAACATGTCGGCTTAATGCATTTTACAACAATAATAAATCATCTCCTTGATGTGCCGTGCTGATCTGAAATAGATAAGCCTGTCGGTGCTTAACCTGGACCTATTTGCCGGTAACAACAAATATGTAATTACGAATATACCAATGAACAAATCTCCAAGACAAAGTTTCCAAACGATGTCTTTGACATAACCAAGTATTCTCCATGCTATTTCAAGTGTCGGTGTACAATATATCCTATCAGTGAACCAGATACCTGTGTCTGTGTATAAGTCACTTGTCTGTCAGTGAACATTGTCAATTCTCCATAGTTGATAAGTGCTAATAGGTGTTGACATCAATGACAAAACCATATCAACATATCCAAAATACCAACAAGGATAACTTATTATCATCTGGAGATCACTTGGTTATGTCGAAGACATTGTTTGGACACTTGGTTTTGGAGATTTGGTTATTGGTCTATTTCGGTTGACATATTTGTTTTTACTGGCAAATTGGTCTAGGTTATGGACTGACATGCATTATCTATTCTCGATCAGCATAGAACATTATGGAGATAGTTTAATCAATTAATATTGTTTTTGAGCTGACATGCTGAATCGCATCTTGACTTGTTGTAATTGATTTTTATTGTAATATTCTTAGTGATTCGACCTACACATTTGGTCTTAGGTTTTGGTATATATGTAAGATCTCTATTGTAAGATTAATAGGGTATGGGTATGGTATATAATAAGGTATTGTAAGGTTGTGATATTCGGTATATGTGAATATAAGAAGAGCTACTCATGCAAACATCATTTGAAGATTCAAGGAAGGTTTGGAGAAGACAATCAAAGATTAACCGGTACTGAATCCAACAGTAAAGATTCTACTTTGAGCAGTACATTATCATTGGATTTAACCATCCATTTTGTAGTTAGTGTGACTCCCATTTTGTGACTGAGCAATGAGCTCTAGGCAGCTGGCCTTTCTACATGTGGAGACTCCATTTGTAAACACATACTATCTGTAGTAGTATCATCTAATTGTGGGTAAGGTTTCCCATTGTGGTTTTTCCCCTTACAGGGTTTCCATGTACAAATCTCTATGTTATGTGTTTTAGTTATTGTCTCTCTTTCTGTTTCATGAATTAAGCTTCAATGATACTATTATCCACTATTAATATGTTTACCGACATTTAGTTTGGTTTACCGGTATTATGTATAAAGTTTTGGTAAAGTTGTATTTGAGATAAAATTATGAGACAACTGATTCACCCCCCCCCCCCCCTCTCAGTTGCCTCCAGGTCCTAACAATTGGTATCAAAGCTCATTCCTCTTTTTGTAGAAGTTTAACAACTTGAAGAGATTCTATGGCAACTAACTATTTCAGGAA
This sequence comes from Cryptomeria japonica, assembly GCF_030272615.1. Lineage (NCBI taxonomy): Eukaryota > Viridiplantae > Streptophyta > Pinopsida > Cupressales > Cupressaceae > Cryptomeria > Cryptomeria japonica. The sequence goes on along the minus strand of NC_081408.1, from coordinate 696,552,825 downwards.
GGATAGTCCGAAACTTGATGGAACTAGTTATGGTATATGGAAGATCAAAATGGAGACACATCTAAATTGCATTGGAAAAGACATATGGGATGTTACATGGAATGGTTATGTTGGTCCTACACAAGGTCAACCTAATCCACCTACATTGGCTAAGGATCAAGAGAATGATTGTAAAGCAAGAGAAGCACTTTTGAGCGCCTTGTCAGATCAGCAAATCATGGGATTATCAGATCGATCTACTGCTAAAGCTATTTGGGATAAGTTGGAGACATTGAATGAAGGTGATACCACTGTGAAAATTGCAAAACTGGAATGCTTTTGGGTCAGGTATGAAAATTTGAAAATGGAAGAAGATGAAAGAATTTTTGCTTTTATAGAAAGGGTTAATGAAATTGTTTTGGGAATACAATGCTGTGGAGGTTCCCTAAGTGAAGATAAAATTGTTTCTAAAGTGTTAAGAGAATTTCCCCCGTAATACACAATGAAAGTAACTGCTATTAATGAATTGAGAACTATGCCTAATACATCAGTATCTAGAGATACCTTGGTTGGAAAACTTTCAGCATTTGAGCTTGAGGAGTTTGGTTCTGTTGCTACAATTAAGATAGATTTGACTTTCAACGCATCATCATCTACAACATCTTCATCATCAGCTAATAAATCTGATTGGAAAGAACTCTATGCAAAAGAACTTGAAGAGCTTGAAGCACTCTTTGCAAGAAAAATGCCTAAAGGTCCTATTGGAAGTAAGTATTTAGGTAAAACAACTTTTAAATGTTTTAACTGTAATAAAATTGCTCATATGGCATCTAGATGTCTAGATAGACATGCAAGATTGAGAGAATAAGCTAAAAGAACATATAAACCTAATTTTGAATATCAGAGATACAGATTTAAGAAGAATAGAGACAAATCATGTTACTATGCTGATGAAGGAGTTACTGATGATTTTGATGAAGAACCAAGAGATAATGGATGGGCTTTTGTTGCAATAACTGAAGATCAACTGACACCTACTATTTCATCGATAGAACAGGCCCTGGCAGCTAAAATTGAAGAAAATGATGCATGGATTATAGATTCCGGATGCTCACATCACATGACTGGTGATAAAAGTAAATTCTTATCTTTTCAGGAATACAATGGAGGTCTAGTAATATTTGGAGATGACAAAGCTTTTTTTATTAGAGGAAAAAACACTATATCTTTTGATGGTAAGAACAATACTGACAATGTTTATTATGTTGAAGGTTTGAAGCACAATCTTTTGAGTGTTGGTCAATTAGCTGAAAAAAGATTTAAGTTACAATTCAAGAATGGTAAATGCAAAATCATGAATAGAATTGGTTTGGAAGTTGCAACCGGTAATCAAACTAGAGGTAATATCTTTCATTTGAATAACATTGAAAAGACATGCTTGATTGCACATATTGATGAAAGTTGATTATGGCATAAAAGACTCTGTCATGTAAATTTTGACTACATTATGAAGATTAGTTCATCTAAGGCAATAAGGGATTTACCTCAGATTGTAAAACCTCAGAATCCGGTATGTAAGGAATATCAATTGGGAAAGAAGGTTAGAACAACTTTCAAAAGTATTTCTAAGAAAACCAATAATGTTCTTGATTTAATTCATACTGACTTATGTGGTCCAGAAAGAACAAGAAGTCTACAAGGAGATAGATACTTTATGCTAATCATTGATGATTATTCTAGAATGTGTTGGGTTACTTTTCTCAGGGAGAAATCATAAGCTTTTGGGAAATTCAAATTATTCAAGGCACTTGTAGAGAGTGAAACTGACAAGAAAATCAAATGTTTACAATCAGATCAAGGAGGTGAATATACATCTAAGGAGTTCAATACATTTTGCGAAGTGAATGGAATTAGAAGACAACTATCAGTACCCCAGACACCTCAGCAAAATGGAGTTGTGGAAAGGAAGAATAGAACTATTCTGGATGCAGCTAGAAGCATGATATCAGAAGCAAATCTACCTCATGTATATTGGAGAGAAGCAGTGAATATAGCTGTTTACACTTTCAACATAGTTCACATCAAAGGTGAAACCGATAAGACACCCTATGAATTATGGTTTTGTGATATTCCTACTCTTAAGTACTTCAGAATATTTGGAAGCAAATGTTACATTAGGAGAGATGAGTATATTGGAAAATTTGATCCTAGAAGTGATGAAGGAATATTTATTGGGTATTCATCTAAAAGCAAGGCATATAGATTTTTTAATAAGAGATTGCAGAAAATCATTGAAAGTGCAAATGTGAAGATTGATGAACACTTCCAGAAAATTCAAGGTCTATGGATTCTGAACCAACGGTTGAGATAATCACAAATGAACCTATACACAATGCACTGGTATAGAATGTTGATCCACTCACACTGACATCATCAGAGAATTCCATAGTGATTGAAGAACAATAGCAAGTGAACACACCCAGGTATGTTAGATTGAATCACTCTGAAATTTAGATAATTGGGAATAAGTATCAAGGAGGTATGACCAGAGGAAGACTAGCAAATGAAGAGGTATGTTTAATTTCTCAAATTGAACCAGCATTTGTTAATGAGGCATGTGAAGATAAACATTGGATTAAGGCTATGGAAGATGAATTAGAACAAATTGAAAAGAACAATACATGGACAATGGTACCCTGGCCTAAAAATAAAAATGTAATTAGAACTAAATGGGTATTCAAAAATAAACTTAATAAGGATGGCAAGGTAATCAGAAAAAAAGCAAGATTAGTGTGTAAGGGATAATCATAGAAAGAAGGAATTGATTACAATGAAACCTTTGTGCTGGTAGCTAGAATTGAGACACTCAGATTATTTCTTGCATTTGTAACACACAAGAATTATAAAGTTTATCAAATGGATGTTAAATGTGCATTTCTAAATGGTGATCTTGAAGAGGAAGTTTTTATTGAACAACCTGATGGATTTTCATTGACAAATGATAAAGATATGGTTTGCAGGTTAAGGAAAGCTTTATATGGATTGAAGCAAGCTCCTAGAGCTTGGTATGCTAGATTGGACAAATATCTTATGAATCTTGGTTACACTAAAGGTAATGTTGACAACAACTTATATTTCAAATTGACTAATGAAGTCATCTTGGTTATTTAAATTTTTGTTGATGACATCATTTTTGGATGAGAAGATGGATTGTGTAAAGACTTTTCTAACAAAATGCAGGAAGAATTTGAAATGTCTATGATTGGGGAGATAAAATTATTTTTAGGATTGCATATTTCTCAGACTGATAAAGGTATATTCTTATGTCAATCAAAATACTTGAAGGAATTACTTAAGAAATTTGGTATGGAAAACTCTAAACCGGTAAGTACTCCTATGACAACAACTGATAAACTATCATTGAAGGATGATTCAACTCCTGTTAATTCGATAGGATACAAATCCATGATTGGAGGTTTACTGTATTTGACACAAAAAAGACCTGATATAATGAATGTGGTATGTATTGTTTCAAGATTTGAGAGTAATCCTAGAGAAAATCATGAATCAACAGTGAAAAGGATTTTCCGGTATTTACAAGGCACAACAAATCTTGGTTTATGGTATCCTAAAGATGAAAATTTTGAGTAATGTGCATACACCGATGATAATTGGGAAGGAGATGTAGATGACAGAAAGAGCACCACCGGCAGGGCATTCTTTCTTGGTAGCAGATTGATTTCATGGTTGAGCAAGAAATAGAGTTGTACATCATTATCAACAACAAAATCAGAATATGTTGCAACAATAACTAATTGTACTTAGGTATTATGGATTAAGCAAATGTTGAAGGACATAAAGGTAAAATGCAAAGAACCTATAATCATCTATTGTGATAATTCAACAACAATTGATATATATAAGAATCCGATATTTCACTCTAAAACTAAACACGTTTCTATCAAATACAATTTTCTAAAAGAGAATGTTGAAGCAAAAGAAGTGAAATTAGTTTATGTGAATACTAAAGAGAAGATTGCAAACATTTTTACCAAGCCTTTTCTTAAGGAAACTTTTGAATATCTTAGAGAGAAGCTTGGGGTTATACCCTCACTGGTAGAGACTTAAACAGGTAATGTTTGGCATCAAACCGACATAATTTACATAGAAACCTTTTTCTAGCTTTGATGGAGGAGAGCTACTTCTCAGGGGGAGTAGTTGGATAAATTGGTATTTGTAATTGGTTCTATGAACTAGTTGTATCTGATATTTGTATTGCTTTGGCATTTGATGTCAAAGGGGGAGAGATATCTATGGAAAAACACATTATCCTTTAGGGAGAGATTATTCATTAGGGGAGAGACTTTTACTCTCTACATTTTAATCTTTGATATTGATCTATTTTGGAGATTGTTGGTTTTTGGTTTATTGGCATTTTTGCTTTGGCACTTAGATGGTTTTTCCATCTTGTGTTGCCATCAATGCCAAAGGGGGAGATTGTGGGTATTATGGATATGTCGCTTGGTTTTGTCATTGATGTCAACACTTATCCTTCTGGAGATCTTTTATTATGTTTACCGACAAGTTCAGTGACTTATGCACAATCACTGGTATTTAGTTCACCAACAGGTTATATTGTTCACTGACACTGAGGATAACTTGTTATCATCTAGAGATCACTTGGTTATGTTGAAGACGTTGTTTGGACACTTGGTTTTGGAGATTTGGTTATTGGTCTAATCGGGTTGACATATTTGTTGTTATCGGCAAATTGGTCTAGCTTATGGACCGACATGCATTATCTATTCCAGATCAACATGGCACGTTATGGAGATAGTTTAATCAATTAATATTGTTGTTGAGCCGACATGTTGCATTACATCTTGACATTTTGTAATTGATTTTTATTGTAATATTCTTAGTGAGCCAACCTACACATTTGGTCTTAGGTTTTGGTATATATGTAAGATCTCTATTGTGAGATTAATAGGGTATGGGTATGGTATATAATAAGGTATTGTAAGGTTGTGATATTTGGTATATGCAAATATAAGCAGAGCTACTCACGCATACATCATTTGAAGATTAAAAGAAGGTTTGGAGAAGACAATCAGAGATTAACCCGTACTGAATCCAACATTAAAGATGCCACTTTGAGCAGTACATTATCATTGGATTTAATCATCCATTTTATAGTCAGTGTGACTCCCATTTTGTGATTGAGCAGTGAGCTCTAGGCAGTTGGCCTTTCTGCATGTGCAGACTCCATTTGTAAACACATACTATTTGCAGTAGTATCATCTGATTATGGGTAAGGTTTCCCACCATGGTTTTTCCCCTTACAAGGTTTCCATGTACAAATCTTTGTGTTATGTGTTCTAGTTATTGTCTCTCTTTTTTTTCATGCATTAAGCTTCACCGGTACTATTATCCATTGTTAATATGTTTACCGACATTTAGTTTGATCTACTGATATTAAGTATAAAGTTTGGTTAAAGTTGCATTTGAGATAAAATTATTAGACAACTGATTCAACCCCCCTCTCTCAGTTGCCTCCAGGTCCTAACATCCCCTTTATTCAAAAGAATAGTATACAAGGAATTATAGATATCCTTTACAAGATCATGATGTAATCTAATGTAATGGCACAAATAATTGATTACCTGTTGAATAATTTGTTCCTTTTCATCTTCATTGAATGAATCAAAATGTTCTTTGATATTGTCAAATCTATTTCTTCCTAATGTCTTCATTGTTCTCTCAAAGATAGTCTTAGGCTTGTAAGTTAAGACATTAATAGGCACAGTTGCCTTCGGCACATTCTTCATTGGTTTGGTTGTTTTACAAATTTCTTTCATCTTCTTGGGTTCCTCCTTAGTATCAGTACCTTCAAATTCTTCTTGGAGAATTAGTTTTTGCCCTCTTTTCTTTGATGCAGTCTCCTTTGCATATACTTTAGGTTTTTATTCCTTTTTGGTTTTGACACTTTGTGTCACTCTTGTACTTTTTATCACCAGAGGTGCTTGCTTAGTCTTCTGCTTCTTACCTTTACCACTTATGGTAGGAACACTATTGGTTTCAATTTGTGCAGTCTGAACTTCAATTGTATCCAATTTTTCCTTCTTTTTATCCACTGGAGATGCCAATAGGTTATTGGCATAACCGATCAATAAGTCATAGTTGACTTCATAGCTCATATCTTCCATTTCTTCTTCTCTAGGCTCAATAGCCTCCACTAAACAAAAATCAGTGGTAACTATAAAAAAATGTCCTTAGCAAAGTGTTTTACCACATCCTCAAGCAATCTTACTCTCATACTCATTTTCTTCTGAAATTCATTTAAGTATTTATTCATTGTAGCAAAGAAGGTATTCCTCACAACCTTGATGTTGTTCTTAATCTAGGCAGATATTGGTAGATCCTTAGACCATTTAAGATCACCGATTCCCAGTAGGAAATTCTAGAAATAAAAGAATGGAACGATCAACAACTGTCCAAATTTAAACTTTTGACTTCTATCCTTATTGATAGACTGGAGATTCAACAATAATTGGCTCCTTATGGCCTCACATAGGTCATAATTAGCATTTTCAGCTATCATTCTGTAAGCAGTATGCACTGCTATAGATGGAACATTGTTCATTCTACTCGAATGAAATATCTGGTAGCCTATAACCATAGTTGCCAACTTTACCACTGGGTCCTTGATGTTATTGACAGAAAAAGCATGCCCATCAGAGGTTGATCTGGTTAGAGTGTTTACTATCTCTTTTGAAATACGCCTCAACTTAAGTACTTCACTGGTTGAGTAAAAACTAGTTACAACTTGAATAGCTTCCTTGGTTATAGTATGAGTCCTTTCCAAATACATGATTTCCCCATTAACACGACTCAAAATAATTCAGATATGTTCCTCTTCAAAAATTTCAAGGAAGTAAGCTGCATTATGAAAACCTTTTTCATAAAACCTAATATATTCTATTTCAATCTTTCTATTTTCATCGCAAAGGGATTTCAACTAAGAATATATCGACAATGATCCGAAATCCTCAATCTTGCAATCAATGTAGCTGGACAAGTCTCCTTTCACTATGACACCACTAGGAACTTGTGATAAAGCATTATAAGACACAATTTGTTCTGCCTTTATAACTTCCATAGGTTCAGATGTAATCATCGATTTCTCTACTGGTTTAGAAGATGATGCCATTCCAGATAAAATAGATTCGAAGCAGTATTTTTCAAAGAAATACCTTATTTCACGTGTGTTGCCTTGTTTATCGGTTGAATACACAAGTGGACACCAGTTCAGTCTTCACCAACCTTCAAACCAGCTTGATCAATCAATTCACAATACAACTTCGACTAAAATCAGCTAGCAATCTTTTCTTAGCTCTGCAAGCACTCAAAAATTATTTCTCATATGTGTTAGGGTAAAATGAAAGTGAAAAATCACTTTTATCCTTTTTACCTACTGTATTAAATGCTTGCCCATTAGGGTTACAAACCTTAATTATAATGCTCAAAGATACATAGATGTAAAACCGATTAATAACTGATTGACAAAAAGTTATCAAAATTTCATGCATTCAAATTCTCTTACCGCTCATTCATTTCAAGGGGTCCGAAGGTAGGTTTACCGTTATGCTCCCCTTACCCATATTAAAAATTCTTAATTCACCAGTGCAGGGTTCTCCACACTTGGTGAAGGAATAGTTTCTTCTCTAGGTGAATCATCACTCTTATTTTTCCATATTTGATTCATTTCTTCTCTGGTTTCTTCAATATTGACATTTTTCTTGCCTTTTAGATATTTATAAGGGTTAACCGGTTTGCTCTTTCTAGATCTATAAAATTTTGCCATGTGTCTCAGTTTATGACAATGATAGCAGGCCATACCAGATGATCTCCAAGGTCTTGCATTACCTCATCTAGTTCTCCTTCTACAATTCATAGCCACATGACCAAAGTTGTTACAGATGGTGCAAATGACAATTGTTATCTTTTCCATCTCAAATGGACTAAATCGGTTGCCATAGGGTCTTTGCCAGTTCATGTTACCCCGGTTATCATAATTTCTCATCCAGTTGCCATTTGGTCTTGGATGCATATGCGATACAGGATTATTTGCTCCTTATCTCTATTCAACTGATTTATGTGCATACATTTTGCATGTGAAGCAATGACCTTCAAATTTCTTGGACATATACCTAGCATTATTATTGTATCTTGCATTTACATTAGGTTTGTTTCTACAAAAATTTGCAGTGTGACTAGGTTTAATGCAAACAAAACAAACAGGTTTAAAGACCTTCTTACCGGTAGGCTTTTTGGCCTTAGGAGCATATTTGTTCTTATGAGTGTTGCTCTTGGTACTAGAGGATTCTCCTTTTTCAGATGTGTGAAAACCAAGTCCAGAGGTATCACCATTCATTCTCTGTGATTGAATTTTCTCTTCTAGAAAGGTAGAAATTCTATTAAACTTTTTCAATTTCCCATTCACTTCAGTGAGCTGTCTGGTGAGATCTTCATTATGTTTTGACAGTTTCTCTCTCCGAGACGATGCTAATTCAAGATCTAGCTACAAGTTCTCTTTTCCTTCTCTCTATGCATTCAAATGCTCATGCAAAGTAGCATTCTCTCACTTGATCTTGGCAATCTCATGATCTCTTTCCTTGATGAGATCTTCAACAGTTCTCCTGGCTTCTAGTTCTTGACTCATGCAGATAGTAAGACCTTCTAGCTCTCTCCTCATATTTAGATTTTAACTGTTTATTTTTTAAATTTCCTCAACTAAAGTATCAATATTGGCCTCATCTAAAGAACTATTATCAAATATTTCTAACAATTGTTCAGTTAGCTCTCTTCTTTTGACTTGGGAAGCTTTCAGTTTGACCCTTAGGGTTTCAAGTTCATTCCTACTAGCCTCAAGTTCTCTAGCCATCTCAAAGTAGCTCATATCCCCTATGGTAGCTTTTGGGTTTCCTTCCAATAAATTAGGCTTTAAAGAAGTTAGGCTCCGATACCAATTGATGGACTTGAAAAGCAGTGAGAGGGGGGGTGAATCAGTGACACCAAAAATAATACTACTTTAAACACTGACCGGTAGATAAACTCACCAAGTTTGTTAAACAGTATGCATGTAATCCAAAATGATATAACAAAATCCACAATAAGTAAAACATCCACCATAACACAAGTGTTTATATGTGGAAAACCTAAACAGGTAAAAGCCACGGTGAGATAGGGCTCACAATTTAACTGTTTGTAGTAATAGATAACTGACCGGTTAGGGTCTACAAAGTTCTCAGCTAGGAGTGAATCCTGTTAAAGATCCCAAAGCTTAGTTAAAAGCTATACCCTATTGTAACGTCATAAATTGTACACACTTGCTAAAGCAGTACAATTTCACACCTAGTTTAGCACCCGCCTTGGCGCAGTTGCATTTTGCATTGCATTTCCCCTTTAGCACTTAGTTAATCAAATTAATTAGGTCTAAAGGTTCTATTTCATCATTTTCCACATCATAAAGTCGGGCCCTTTCATTAAAGCGTGCCCCTTTCATTTTATTCTTCCAATACACTACTTAATCAAAAAACCCTAATTAGGCCCTATTCTGAGCTTGGGGGCTTGATTTCGGGGGTCAAAACATCTCGAAATCACCTGTAACTTCAGGATTCTCTCTAAAATCATCATATCTGACGGCCTTGAAAATTTGGTGAAAAGTTGTCAGGACCATGGCGCCCGGAGTGCACACGGTCCCAGAAATTTTTCCCAAAATTTTAGGAGCGCGATCCAATCATAAAATAAAGCTTAACCCCAAGAAATTGGCAGGATATTCAATCTCTAGGTCGGCCAAAAGACGAAATTACGACCTAGGGTTTCATACATAAGAGCTCTCTTTCTTCATTTGAAGGGATCGGAATTTTGTTTTCAGGAACCTCATATGCAGCAAAAGAGCAGATCTTTGAAGACTTTAACAACATTCAACATCCCTCTATCAAGCATTTATCAATTCCATTCATTCATTTAGGGCTTGGAAGACATTGAAGAACAATAGGAGATTACCGACTGAAGATTGGCTTGTACCTCTCCCTTGGGGGTTGGGTATGATTTCATGTTGTTTTCATGTCTTTGCATAAGCTTCAATATCTCATTTATTCATGCTTTAGATCACTTTGCATCTTGATTTGGAGCATTTACATTATCAGTAACAAGCAATTAGGGTTTACTTTCTAAGTTGCTCTAGTTTGCTTACTTGCATTTTAGATCTTGCACACACACAAGGTCTGCACACACATTACTTTTACAATACAACTTGGCTATTCGTGGAGGTGGAAATCACCGAAGCGGGGGTTTGACTAAGGCAAAACCCTATATAGCTTACCAAACACCTTTTTTTTAGATATAAGTGCAGGTTTCGAGACTCGGACGACGCCGCAGGTTGCAGATCTAGAAAAAGCAGGTCGAGACAGCACCCCACATCAAATTGCCGAGCAAGATACCAGGACAGGGGCATGGGGCACCCTGGTCCTGCCAGGACAGGGGCGTTGGGCACCCTGGTCCCTAGGACAGAGGCGCTGGGTGCCCTGGTCCTCCTGACAGACAGCATTTCCGACAGTTTCCAGAGTGTAAAACAGCAGTTCCGGGACAGAATCAGGACAGTGGCGCCCGCGCCCCCATCCCGAAAATTTTTAGTCAAACTTTGACTCCGGGTATGCATCTGCATTCTTTTTTTATCCTTGTGTTTACAGCTTTCCATTGTTTAAGTTCAATTCTGCAATCTTGTTGTTAGCTCATACTTGCATTTTAGGGTTAGGAATTGAACTTGCATAATCTTACCTTTCAAATACAACGAAGGAATAGAAACCCTAATAGGTAGCCCGTGGCTCTCTCTTTCACAAAAAGAAGTAGCCAATTGTGTGATACCTCTAGGCTCTTTCGTATTCTGTAATGTGTGACAAAAGGTAGGATTAGGGCATGATAACCTAGTCTCACTTTTTCCCCCACACATTTTGGTGAACCCGACGTGAATCTATCATTGTTTCTTCTTGCATTGCATTTGTTAGATCTAGATCTAGATCTAGTGTGTTTTCATTTCATTTTTATTAAAAAAGAAAAAAAAAAAAAAAAAAGAGTGTGTTTCTTTGCATTGTGTGTTTAAATTTCATGCAATTTTTATTTCAAAATGTCCAACTTTTATTTGCAAAATGTTCATGCTTATGATGATTATTATGAGTATGGCCAAGATGAATTAGATGAAGCTTTAGATGAGTTTTTGAACCCTAAAGATGCCAAACCTTCATTTTACCAAAAACTCATAAACCTTATTACTATGCCATTTCGTTGTGATGAGAAAGATAAGTTGAATGAGTCCTCTCAAGGGTACATTCCTATCAACTCTTCCACTGAATCTAGTAACATGGTTGTTTTCAATAATCCCCTCTATGAGGAGATGTCTCCTTTTGAATCAAAAGATAAACCTTTTAATAGATATGATCATGCTTTGTTGGATGACGCTCTTGATGACTTTGTGGCTTTATCGAAATCTCTAAACAAAAACAAAACCTCTAAATTGGTTAACATGATAAACTTGAATGAGCATAAAAAGCCTCTCTTTGAAGTCCAAGGTGCTTATCCTTCTCCCACCTTTCAAGGTCCTAAATCACTTCTCCTTACTGTCCAAGGAGGGTATGATCATGATTCCTTTCGTACTCTGAATAAACCAATCATCACTGTGCAAGGAAGAAAACCTATAAGTCCTTATAGTTATGCCAAGCAAATAACTAGAGAGAGTTATCATGCAGTTGCCCATACTTATCATACCAGAAATAATAGGCAACCTAGTCCTCCTCCTGTTATTCCAGTTTCTCTTCCGAATCCTCAACCAATTCTTCCGCAAGCTCCGCGTATTTCACAAGTTCTTGGCAAGGAATATGATCTCATAGGACAACTTAAAGCTACCCCTGCTAAGATATCCCTTTGGGATTTGATTCAAACTTTTTCCACTCATCATGGAATGTTACAAGATGCCTTGAAAGATTTGAATGTTCCTCCACCAAATACATCTAGTAATATAGCATCTTTGGTTAACTCTGTGATGAATCCTAAAGCTCAAATTGTGTTTACCCAAGATGAGTTGCCTACTAGTGAAATCCAACATCAATATGATCCCTTGATGATTGTGGTTATCATGAAAGACACTGCTATAAGATGAACACTAGTAGATAATGGCTCTGGTCTTACTGTGTGTAGCATTAATCTTTTGCATAAGATGAATGTGGATACATCTCTAATTGAGCCGGACTCTCATCCTATTCGAGGCTTTGATAATGTGGCTAAAAATTCATTAGGTACTATCACCTTACCCATCATAGTGGGGCCTGTTACTTTGCCTACTCCTATCCATGTTATGTCGGGAAATCTAACATACAACTTGTTATTAGGGAGACCTTGGATTCACAGTATGCAAGCTGTCCCCTCTACATTGCACAGACAAGTTAAGTTTATCTACAACAATAAGGCATATACCTTGATAGGTGATACCAATTTTCAAGCTTGTTTGCAAACATCTACTTCCAAAGGGGGTGCCTCTAAGTCACCCTCGTCTAATGGTGACTCTTTAAACAAGATACCTATTGGTGAATCCTCACTCTCTGATGATCAAAATTCTTTGGATGAGTCTGGAGCTCCTGAAGAAGACTCTTCTCGACTTGAAACTACACATAAGAAGGATTTTGATCCTGAGAAGGTTCTCGCAGATGACGATTGGGGATCCCTTGATTTTAATCCTAACTTTGTAGGTGAATATAAGGTTCCTTCTAGAGAGCTTAAAGCTGAAAAGAAGGAAGAAGCTAAAAATCAATCAACACTACCTAAACCTATGAGTAATAACTTTGTGGCCGCTTCTCAAACTTCTTCTCCCCGCACCTCTAATTCTGAAGAGTTTGATTCTTTGTCTTATGAAAAACCGCCTTCTCTGTCTGAAATGGCTGATCGTTATGGTCGTGGTTTTCAAATTTTGCTAAGCATGGGTATCATGGAAATGGTTGTGGCGCTCACAAACAAGGAATAAAGGTTCCTCTAGAGAATAATCTTCACAACCATGCCTTTGGACTTGGCTATAATCCCTGTAAGCGCACTAAAGCTTCTAGAAGACCCTGTATTAGTGTTAATGCTATTTCTACCTCTCTATCAATGCAACACCCCGAGTACATTGATGAGGATCCTTCGTGTGCTTGTGCTTTTGATGTTTTCCCTACCGATGATGCTTTAGCTGAATTTTTAGGAGCATATGATACTCTTCCTCGTTATCATCACAATAGGGGACTCCCTTATTGTTTGAACACTGAAGCCTATTTTGGAAAAGAGATGGATAACGATAAGATTGTGAAAGAATTCCCTCAGCTAAAGGATACTCCTCAACAAAGTAATCTTCTCATAAGTGACACCACTAATGTTAAGATGGATCCTTGCAATGAAGAAAAAGTTATTAAAATTGGAAAATGTTTGGATGAAGAGGAACAAAAACAATATGAAGATTTATTGCATGAATTCCTCGAGATCTTTGCTTGGAAATACTCTGACATGCCTGGTATAGATCCTAAGATTGTTACTCATAATATTGTCTTAGTCCCTGATGCTAAGCCCGTGAAACAAAAGATTCGAAAAATGAATCCTAAGGTGGCTCTGCTTGTTAAGGCTGAGATTGAAAAGTTATTGGAGGCTGGATTTATCCGCCCTATTGATTATTCCCCATGGATTTCAAATATCGTCGCTGTGGCTAAACCAGATAATAAAATCAGAATGTGTACCGATTTTCGAGATTTAAATAAGGCTTCTTTAAAAGATGATTTCCCTCTTCCAAACATTGACATGATAGTTGATTCTACGGCAGGACATGCCTTATTATCCTTCATGGATGGTTTTTCAGGATACAATCAAATTTTCATTAACCCTCAAGATCAATTCAAAACTGCTTTCACCACTCCTTGGGGTACATTTTGTTGGATAATGATGCCTTTCGGACTTAAAAACGCCGGTGCAACTTATCAACGAGCGATGACCCTTATCTTTCACGATTACATGCATAAGATTCTAGAAGACTATGTTGATGATGTTTTAGCCAAATCCATTCTTCACATAGATCATATTAAGATCCTTTGTCAAATCTTTGAAAGGATTCGTAAATATCACATGCGCTTGAATCCTTGAAAATGTGTTTTTGGTGTGGATAGTGGAAAACTATTAGGATTCATAGTTTCGCATCGTGGGATTGAGGTGGATACTAAGAAAATAGATGCTATTGTCAACATGCCACCTCCTAGAAATGTGTCTCAACTCAAAAGCTTACAAGGAAAAATTCAAGCTATTCGTAGGTTTGTATCTCAACTTGCAGATCGTACTTTTCCTTTCACTCAACTTCTCAAAAAGAATATCACTTTTCAATGGAATGAGGATTGTCAGCAAGCATTTGAAGATTTAAAAATGTATTTGGTTAATCCTCCTATCCTTCGACCGGCTGAACCTTCTAAACCCTTCCTTCCTTATACGGCTGTGTCCTCTCATGCTCTTGCAGTATTATTGGCACAACATGATAAAGATGGTAAGGAGTGTCCGGTTTATTATATAAGTCATACCTTACTCGATTATGAGACCCAATATTCTGCGATAGAAAGACAATGCTTGGTCTTGGTGTTTGTGACTCAGAAATTGAGACATTATCTCTTAAATTCAGAAGTCCATGTCATGGTAAAATTTGATCCATCGAAGCATCTTTTCTCTAAAACCGATTTATCAGGATGCCTAGCTAAGTGGGTTATGATGTTAACTGAATTTGACCTTAAATTTGTTTCACAAAGGGCAATTAAAGGGCAAGCGTTGACCGATCACTTAGCTGAGGCCCCTTCACCTTTCTCCTTCCCTAACCCTAAGTCTTTTCCCGATGATTTCATCCTTTGTATAGAGAAAGATGAAACTTGGGAGTTATATTTTGATGGCTCTAAGTGTCGTACGGGATCGGGGGCAGGTGTTGTTCTGATTTCTCCTACAAAAAAGTCTATTCCCTTATCTTACCGTCTCAATTTCTTATGTACCAATAACATTGCTGAGTATGAGGCTCTTATAGCAGGAATAAAGGCAGCCTTAGCTTTGAATATAAAACACATACATATTTTTGGAGATTCTCAACTGATTATAAGACAAGTAACAGGACTGTATCAAGCAAAACAAGACAAGTTATCACAATATAAAGACCTTGCTATCTCTTTGTTACAAAAATTTGATTCTTACACCATAGAACCTGTTCCTCGAAAAGATAATCGACATGTAGACGCAATGGCATGTGTGGCTTCTCTTGTATCTTTAGAGGACCCTGTGGTTGATCTTAAATTTGTTATTCACAACCTTACTTCTCCAGCTATTGTAGATGATTCCAGCCTAGTGACATGTTGCGACTTCATAGACTCAGATGAATGGTACTCACATATCGTAAGATACTTGACTGATGGTACCTTTCCTGATTCCGCCAATAGGAACACCAGGGCTAGAGTTCGCAAGTTGTCTGCTAGGTATATCATTCTTTCTAATGTTCTCTACCAAAGGGGTTATAACGGTCTTCTCCTTCGCTATCTTAACAAATCAGAAATCCCTATTGCTCTTGAAGAGGCGCATTCAGGTGCCTGTGGGGGGCATTTTGGAGGCAAATCCTTGGTTCAAAGATTGCTTCGTATGGGATATTATTGGCAAACTATGCAGCAGGATTCTTTTTCATTTGTTAAGAAATGTCATCAATGTCAACAACACAATAATTTGATTCATGCTCCTGCCCAAGAACTCCATTCTCAGGTAGCCTCTTGGCCTTTCTCTGCATGGGGGTTGGATCTCATCAGTAAAATATCTCCTCCTTCATCTAAAGGACATGTTTTCATTATAACCGCAACAGATTACTTTACAAAGTGGGTAGAAGCTATTCCTCTTCGCTCCACTACAGCTGAAGTGATTTGTCAATTTCTTCTAGAAAACATTATTTCTCGATTTGGAATACCTTCCACTATAATCTCTGATAATGGGACATCATTTAAGAATAAATACATGAAGCAATTCCTTGAGAAATATCATATCAAACATCGATTTTCTACACCATACTATCCTCAATCAAATGGTCAAGCCGAATCATCCAATAAAATAATCAAACAAATTCTTCACAAAACCATGAATAAGCATGGTAAGGATTGGGGTACTCAGCTAATCTATGCTCTTTGGGCCTACCGAACGAGTGTACGAATTGCCACGGGAACTACTCCTTATAATCTTGTTTATGGTGCTGATGCTATCATGCCTTTAGAATTAGAGATTCCATCACTTAGAGTTTCTCTCAAAGGTATAATAGATGATGACTCCTATAGAGAACAAAGACTTCAACAGCTTGAGATGCTTGATGAACAGCGTATAAATTCTCTTGAGCATATTCAAGCGTATCACAAAACTCTACAACGAAACTATAATGATAAGGTTATTCAACGTTCCTTCTCAGTGGGTGACTTAGTGCTCTATGAGAATTAGTGCAATGTGAATGCCTTACCTGAAGAAAAGGGAAAATTCAGTCCTAATTGGCTTGGACCGTATATCGTTATTGAAGATTATGGATCAGGTGCTTACAAAATAGCGGATGTAGATGGTATGCCTCTTAAAGACCCTATAAACGCTATGCACTTGCGAAGATACTATGCTTAATTTCTCATTCCCTATCATTTATCTATTTCCTTCCTCACTTCTTCAAAATTGGATAATATGTTAACATATCTTTGATTAGAGCAAATAGAATTAAATGATGTTTTGTTTAATCTATATTGCTTCGTTCCTGACAAGCATGTTTCTTTACTTTATGGTTTGTCTTGAATTCATTTATGTAAATTACAAAAGATTTACATTTTCATTATGTTGACATATTATACAATGTTTTTATGTGTTAAGTTGAATCATGTCATGTTGTGTTTAAATTCAAATTAAATCACATTGGTTATATGATTCGTAGGCTTAATACATACTTTCTTCCTTATCATCAATGTAGTACTTGATAAAATATTTTAATTAAGTCACACATGTATCAATTTAATCATGGAGCATTAAGAAATCAATCACATGGAAATTAAATTCAGAACATACATGTACATCTACCAAATGTATTAACTTTAATCACAATACACATTGTTTAGGCATTAAAACACATTTGAGACAAAGAAGCATGTATATATATATATATGTGGATCAATATACAAAGGTCGGTCACTACACATCCAAAATGTGACCTACCCTACATCATAAAATCATCTCCTATCCCTAGGGCTGGTGGCTGGAGAGTGATGACTAGATGCTCCCTCCTGATCCGGCCGTGCAGGTGGACCCATGGGGGTATACCGTGATATAGATCGTGAATGGCTCCGAGAGGAACTCCTACGATCCCTATCCATAAGGATAGTGCGATATGAGGTAGCCTCGGCTTGAGCTGCTGCTAGATCACGCTGTGCTCGCTGAAGGTCCTCTGATAGAGCCCGCTCTCTCTCCCTCCATATCTCTACCTGTACTCGAAATGGGGAAAACAAATCATCATGCCGACCCGCGTTCCCTTGAGGTCTATAAGCAACCTGTGAGGAACTAGGGATCTGCACTGTCGTAGAGATATCTGTCACTGCTTGCTGGATCAAGGAGCGCCACTCCTACACATTAGCTGTAGCAGTAGAACAGATTTTGTGTTAGTACCATTTTATATCATCAAAACATCAATCAATCAATTTAAACCTACTATACCTAGATCTCCCTCACGCCAGTAGGGATCGTGATATGGTAGCCTCTGTGACTGGGAACTACTAGGCTCCCCATGCTCGAACGATCTGTGCGTGATAGGTACAGGTCTTTGTATCGCCTCATGTTCCCCCTTTTGGGGAATAACAGGAGGATCTAAGGCTACGGTATCATCCCCTGAATGGTGAGGAGATGCATCTGACTCCTCCTCATCATCTCTATCATCCTCCTCCTCGTCATCCCCATCCTCATTTGCATCCTCATTCTCCTCATCATCATCTTTCTCCTCCTCATCGTCATCCTCATCCTCCTCCTCCTCGGCACTATGCTGATCTCCTATAGGTGGATCAGGACCTCCTGCCTCCTCATGACCCTCTCCCTCCTCTAGCTCCTCCGACCTGGATCTCTGATCCTCATCTCGATCTCCATGTCTCCATGGGCCTGGATGGCCTGTCGGGTGATTTGGTGGAAAGATAGGCCCTGGGTATGATCTCATAAACCATGAGAGATACCTGCGCTATGCCCCAGGGTCTGCAGCATAATCAGTGACCACATCCTAATCTGACCCCTCTATATCTGTGATCTCGATATCGTCTATCGTCGGTCTCGCTACTGCTCTGGGTCTCGGAAGGACTCGCGAGTGTCGAGTGTAGATGGGCACATCGACTGGGACACACTACTCTAGCCCGAATTGCCTCTGTACTCGGTCGAAGTAGAATGGGACTATGATGTGTGGATATCGTCCTCTCAGTAGGCGGTTCCTCTGTAGGCATGCTAACTGTCTCTCCATCCCATCCCATCTGTGCATCCGCAGATATGGTCTCCACATGGTCACCTCGGCTGTCAATCTGTCAACTATCACTCTCCAATACAATAGATCTCCAAATCTCCACTCTCTGGTAAGTGGATAAGCAAATACCCTAGGTCGCTCGCTAGCCGTACTCATAGGATAGCCAACACGCCTGGTGCATGTAAAGTGCTCAAATATCCACACCTACAGAAGTGTGCATGTCATCAAGCTGCAACCCTGTCCGAAAACATACTCCTCGAGGTCGTGATAGAGATGTGCAAGCATACTTTGACCCCAGGCATATACTCTCCTGTGTCTCTCCATAGCCCTGATGCACCACGTGAGACCCCCAGGCATGTGTGTACCTTGCCCATTAGGGCAGATAGCTAGTGCAATGATGGCTATCATAAGACGTCTCATGAGGGGCACCTCTCCTGTAGGATGTAAGAGCCAGCTGACCATGATACGACCTCTCGTCTTGCTCGGCATGATTCTCCCTATGCAATATACCTGCTCCCTCTGATGATCCTCTACTGACCGATCGGTCGCATATGTCACGGTAGCTCCTCTGATCGGTAGGCGAAGAATGCGGTACACATCCTCAAGTGTCACCGTCATCTCCCCTACTGGAAGCTAGAACATGCATGTGTCAGGATCCCATCGCTCCATGAATGCCATCAGCATCGCGGGATAAAATCGGATGGCCGGCATAAGAATCATAGACCACAAACCTACTATCGACAATGTGTCTCTCTCTGCCTGAGTGAGTTGGGGAATCTGATCTCGCAAACTGCGAAGAATCTGTCCTACCGTGTGCTCTCTCATATACGGGAGACCCTGCATCACAAAAACATAACTATAATCAGTACTCAATCATCAAAAATCATTCATGCAAAACTGTCGAACATCATATGCTAACCCTGGCATCTCTCGCCAAGTCCTGATTGGGGCCATGGCGCCCTGTCAAGGACCATGGCGCCCTGAGGGGACCATGGCACCCTGAAGGGACCAGGGCACCACACAGGGACCATGGCACCCTGTGTGGGACCCACGGTCGGATTCCAAGGCCCGCAAACGATCATAGAAAGTCAAATGCAGAAAATTAAAAGTCAATGTTCAGTCAACTCACGTCGTCCAGTGGCTCGTCGTCGATCACGGCCTGTCACATGATCTCAATCCTCATGGGACGCTCTGGTCATCGTGAAGGCATGATGATGGCTATGCGGGCTCCGCTGCAATGAACAGTACTCAGAATCAACAAAGTGACAAATGCAAATGTCTCTTTCAAGGTATATACGTTCACTCCTTTACCTTTACTTTCAAAACCCTAATTTTCCTCTTTCACTCATTTCATCATAACTTGAGTTTGGGAGATGCGATTTTCGAACCGTTTGTTGCGTAGGAATCATATTCTCGTTCCCCTACTCTCAGGATGTTCCAAAAAGTGCTTTGATGAAGCCTTTTTAGTGAACATCCCTCATCAATACTCTCTTATACAATTTGTCGTAAGTAAACATGCTACCCTGTTTCACCTCCCTAATAAGCAAATCGAAACAGGGGGGGGCATATAGCTACTTGCAAATTTCATCACCTTCCTTAGTAAGTATTAGGTGATTTTGTGATCTAACGTGTGTTTTGTAGGGTGTGGTTCCTAACTGTGTACTGCAGATACCGCTGGGGGCTTCGTCCGACAACTTATGGATATATCATTTTTCAAATGATGTTTACTTTCTGTACTTTAGCTTGCATATGCACGTAGTACTCATATGACCGCTAAAGTGGGGGCTAAATGTAACGTCATAAATTGTACGCACTTGCTAAAGCAATACAATTTCACACCTAGTTTAGCACCCGCCTTGGCGCAGTTGCATTTTGCATTGCATTTCCCCTTTAGCACTTAATTAATCAAATTAATTAGGTCTAAAGGTTCTATTTCATCATTTTCCACATCATAAAGTCGATCCCTTTCATTAAAGCGTGCCCCTTTCATTTTATTCTTCCAATACACTACTTAATCAAAAAACCCTAATTAGGCCCTATTCTGAGCTTGGGGGCTTGATTTCGGGGGTCAAAACATCTCGAAATCACCTATAACTTCGGGATTCTCTCTAAAATCATCATATCTAACGGCCCTGAAAATTTGGTGAAAAGTTGTCGGGACCGTGGCGCCCAGAGTGCACACGGTCCCAGACATTTTTCCTGAAATTTTAGGAGCGCGATCCAATCATAAAATAAAGCTTAACCCCAAGAAATTGGCGGGATATTCAATCTCTAGGTCGGCCAAAAGACGAAATTATGACCTAGGGTTTCATACATAAGAGCTCTCTTTCTTCATTTGAAGGGATCAGAATTTTGTTTTCAAGAACCTCATATGTAGCGAAAGAGCAGATCTTTGAAGACTTCAACAACATTCAACATCCCTCTATCAAGCATTTATCAATTCCATTCATTCATTTAGGGCTTGGAAGACATTGAAGAACAATAGGAGATTACCGACTAAAGATTGGCTTGTACCTCTCCCTTGGGGGTTGGGTATGATTTCATGTTGTTTTCATGTCTTTGCATAAGCTTCAATATCTCATTTATTCATGCTTTAGATCACTTTGCATCTTGATTTGGAGCATTTACATTATCATTAACAAGCAATTAGGGTTTACTTTCTAGGTTGCTCTAGTTTGCTTACTTGCATTTTAGATCTTGCACACACACAAGGTCTGCACACACATTACTTTTACAATACAACTTGGCTATTCATGGAGGTGGAAATCACTGAAGCGGGGGTTTGACTAAGGCAAAACCCTATATAGCTGCTCAAACACCTTTTTTTCAGATATAAGTGCAGGTTTCGAGACTCGGACGACACCGCAGGTTGCAGATCCGAAAAAAGCAGGTCGAGATAGCACCCCACATCAAATTGCTGAGCAAGATACCAGGACAGGGGCGTGGGGCACCCTGGTCCTACCAGGATAGGGGCGCTGGGCACCCTGGTCCTTGGGACAAAGGCGCTGGGCGTCCTGGTCCTCCTGACAGACAGCATTTCCAATAGTTTCCAGAGTGTAAAACAGCAGTTTCAGGTGCAGTTCCGGGACGGAATCAGGACAGTGGCGCCCGCGCCCCCGTCCCGAACATTTTCAGTCAAACTTTGAGTTTGGGTACGCATCTGCATTCTTGTTTTATCCTTGTGTTTACAGCTTTCCATTGTTTAAGTTCAATTTTGCAATCTTGTTGTTAGCTCATACTTGCATTTTAGGGTTAGGAATTGAACTTGCATAATCTAACCCTTTCAAATACAATGAAGGAATAGAAACCCTAATAGGTAGCCCGTGGCTCTCTCTTTCACAAAAAGAAGTAGCCAATTGTGTGATACCTCTAGGCTCTTTCGTATTCCGTAATGTGTGACAAAAGGTAGGATTAGGGCATGATAACCTAGTCTCGCTTTTTCCCCCACACACCTATAAAAGGTAGTACCCTCTTAGGAGTAACCGCGATAGAGGATTTTTGAACCCAAACTAATGGATCACCTGTTAGGTCCCGAAGACAATTGAGGGGGGGGGGGGCAGGTGAATCAGTTGTTTGATAAATTCAAACCAAAAACAACTTAACCAACTTAATGCTTAATACCTGTAAACCAGTTTGATATGCCGGTAGACAGTTTTAACAGTTAATTGCAATACCGGTAAGATTTAATGCATGAAACAAAAAGAACAAAGTCATCCACAACACATAATACTAGAATTTGTACGTGGAAACCCTGTAAGGGAAAAACCATGGTGGGAAACCTTACCCACAATCAGATGATACTACTGCAGATAGTAAGTGTATACAAATGGGGTCTGCACATGCAGAAAGGCCAAGCGCCTAGAGCTCACTGCTCAATGGGAGTCACACAGACTACAATTGGATGGTTAAATCCAATAAGAATGTACTGCTCAAAATAGCATCTTCATATGCTAGATTCAGTACCGGTGTAGTTCTAATATGCTTTCACAAAAACCTAGCTTCACCTTCAAATGATGTCTGCGTTTATAGCTCTACTTAATCTCGCATATACCTTCTTATAATTCCTTTTCGCATTCCATGTCTGATCTTACAAATAAGCTCTTACATTTATACCATAACCTAAGACCAATTTTAGTAGGTCGGCTCTACAGGATATTACAATAAAAATATTTTACAAAGAATATAATATCCGATGCAATAACCAATTCAAAATGTTAGCTTAATGCATTTTCAACAATAATTAATCATCTCCATAGCGTACCATGCTGATCTAGAAAAGATAAACCTGCTAGTGCATAACCTGGACCTATTTGTCAGTAACAGCAAATATGCAAATATGAATATACCAATAACCAATTCTCCAAGACAAGATGTCCAAACTATGTCTTCGACATTACCAAGTGTTTTCCATGCCATTCCAAGTGTCGGTGATCATTATATCCTACCGGTGTACCATATACCGATGACTGTACAAAAGTCACTTACTTGCCGGTGAATGTTGCTGGATCTCCAAAGTGCTAGAGTTTTAGTAGGTGTTGACATCAATGAAAAAACCATACCAAAATACCAACAATCTCCCCCTTTGGCATTAATGGAAACACAAGATGGAAAAAGCCATAAAAGTGCCAAAATAGAAATGACAAATACCAAGGTACCAACAATTACTAGAGTATAAGACAATCTCTCCCCCTGAGAGTAACATGTTTTTCATACCAATCTCTCTCTAAAAGATAAAGTGTTTTTCCATAGATATCACTCCCCCTTTGACATCAAATGCCAAAGTTACAACAAAACCAAGTTCATATACAAAATACCAACCAATTCAATATACCAACTACTCCCCCTGAGAAGTAGCTTCCTCATCAAAGCCATAAATAAAATATTTCTCTATTAATTCTTCCAGTTGATGACAAACATCAACTGTCTAAGTCTCTACCGGTGGGGGTATGACTCCAAGCTGATCTCTGAGATATTCAAAAGTCTCCTTAGGCAAAGGTTTAGTGAAAATATCTGCAATCTTTTCTGTAGTAAACAATAGGTAGTGTGATACAGTAATAGCACAACTTGCTTGTATAGATCCTCTTCTGTGCACTCAATACTTCTTTACCAACATACTCTGCAACTTAATACTTTTGCCTTCATACATAACATATCTCCTTCTCTTATCATATAAATAATTCATTGTGGTGTCAATATATATACATTTAGATTTCATGTTGGCCTCTAGAAATCATAACACAATTTCCTAGGTGCAGTGTATCTGGTTAAACAATCATAACTCATCACAAAAATACCGCCAAAATTTGTCAGTGAGGATAACTCAGCACAACCAGTGATAACTCATCACAAAATTAACTAATACCGGTTGTACCAATAGTACCTGTCGGAGTTGAACTTACAAACTGTTTATCCTTTGATTCTCCTGTAATAATCTCTGCTGGATCTTTCTGGTTGATGTCGAGTTATGAATATCCACTAGTTGTCTCCATGCATATACCGGTTAGATATAAACCTCTAGTATACCAATTTTAGTATAAACAACTTTGAAGTCACATTGGTAGACAATATGAAAATGTGTGTGTGTGTGTGTGTGTGTGTGTTACATCAATGACAACATAAGATGAAGTTATTCCTTACATTCATCATCAAGCCAACATCAACAAGTAATCCAATTGTGTAGCACTAATCTTAAACTTTTCTTTTTACTCACTTGCAGTGGTCAGATCATCTCTCAAAGTTATTATTTGTCTTTCAAGTTCTTATTCACTCTTCTGGGATTGCACCAAACTAGTTTTCAACATATCATTTTCATGAGCCAATTTGTCACATTCTTCAGATTTGTTCTTCAGAGATGCAGCAAGATTTTCTTCCTTCTTCTTTGTATCCTCCATATCTTTTGACATCCTCATAGTCAGGTCTTTCATTCCATTACTCATGAGCATGTTTTCTTGACTCAGTTTATGACATTGTCCATTGAGTGCATTTTTCTCTTCATCATCCTAATTTTGCAAAAGTTCCTTCCTCTAAGCTTGAGCTGATGATAACCTTTCTTGCAGGACAAGAATGAATTTATTTGTAGAATTTAGTTCATCTTGCAATTTCAAGCTCTTCATCCTTTCAGCATCATAATCCTCAAGAGACATCTCAAGTTGCTTCTCCATAGCCATGCCTAAAGATTTTGGTTTCAGGATCTTCCTCAATCTGTTAAACTTGCTCTAAGGTACAAGGCTCTGATACCAATTGTTGGGATCCAAGAAAACTGAGAGGGGGGGGGGAATCAGTGTTCTATCGGTAAGAGGATTTTAAGCTTTTATAACATTCATATATAAACCAGTAAATGAAGAAACATATAACTTGAAGAAAATAAACCATCCACATAAATGAACACCATAACACACAAAATTATACATGGAAAACCTCAAAGAGGAAAAACAATGGTGGGATTTGTGACCCACAATATCAGTTCACTGGCCATATGAAAGATATTACATAAAATGGGGGCCTACACATGTAGAAAGGCACACTACTCATCACAAAAGAGTCTCACTGACTACAAGATTCTACTGAAGTAAAACAATAATAATAAACTCACAAAATGCATCTACTATGCCAAAAAGAGTTCCAGTTATAGCTTTGCTCTGTACCAGTTCATAAACCTTGAACACTTCTACCGATATCTTCCTTCCTCCAAGATTGCTTTCCAAACTAACTACAGATCATTGCATGATATAGCATTCACATACATATCCTTCACATTACACAGTCTCCTATCTCCTTATTATAATCT
Source organism: Cryptomeria japonica (assembly GCF_030272615.1). Lineage (NCBI taxonomy): Eukaryota > Viridiplantae > Streptophyta > Pinopsida > Cupressales > Cupressaceae > Cryptomeria > Cryptomeria japonica. The sequence continues at coordinate 696,527,467 of NC_081408.1, read as the reverse complement.
ATCATACCTTACTCTCGTGCAAAAATGACCTTAACAAATTGTCCTATATACCCTTACAAACAATATGCCTTATGTCGGCTTAAAATACATTATAAAAGATATATAATGTCAGCTTTATACAATAATTATAAAATAATTTTGCAAATAAAACTTCCTTTGGGTCCAAGACTGATGGCGGCTTCATTGAAGTGTTGGATGTTGGTGACGGTGCCAGTGTAACCTTGGATACTCCAATGTTGGTGATTTCCTTCTAATGCTAGTATATGCCATTGTATGCTTTCTTATGAATCTGATGCCATTTTACCATGTTGCCATGTTGTAATGTTGCCATCGATGACAACATATGAAGCCAATGAGTGTTAATTGCCAACAAGTGCAAGTATTGATTTTTGTCCATATTGTCTATAGGCATGCACCAGATAGTACATAAAAGGATCATAAAATTTTGAGAGAGTACCATTTCTATATGAGTGATAATAAATTATGCTCATCTGAGTTTGTCTAGTACTACTTCAAGACCTTTTTTGAGAATTTGAGGGAGAGAGAAATTCAGATGACACAACATCTAATATGGTCAGATAATTGCATAAAGTAATTCAAGAATTCCAGAATGTTTTATTGGTTGAGTAGTATTCATAAAAAAACTAATATCGAACACATGTGGAGTTTTTTTGAGGCTGGACATGGGAAAGGAGAACATGATGGTGTCGGTGCATGTGTTAAGAGATCCCATTGTAGAGAGCAACTCAAATTCGAGGAAAAGGCTAAATTTAAAAATGTAAGTGCAATTGTGGATTGGTGTAGTGCAACTTCATCCACAGGATCACGTCAGAACTCTACAATTAGATGTTTCTTCTGGCTAGTTAAAGAGGATAATATCCTTCCAAGATATGATTATGATACAATCAATGGGTCAGCTAGATGGCATTCATTTAAGAGTTCTAATTCTAACACTTGGACTATATGGACTAGAGAGCTTGCATGTTTTTGTCAATTTTGTGTTGCAAATGAATGGAAAGAATGCGAGAATATGGAATGGGTCAAAAAATGGAAACACAAATCCTTAACACCTAGTGAGACACAATATGAAGATGTTAGAAGAAATGAAGACCCAGATCATGCATTTGCATCAGAAAATTAGGATCATGTTTCAAACCTCATACAACCTGGTAATTTAATTCAATTTCTTGTTTATAACTTTAAATTATATATTTTTATGTATTGTCATATAATTTATGATTGTATTTGAATTATAAATTCTAACAAGTTTTATTTCTACATGTACTTAAATTTGTTTTCTAGGACATGTGTATGTTGTTGTTGCACCTGAGGATAATGATGAGTAGGTTGAGTATTGGCTAGCTAGATGTGTAGAACCTAAGAAAAAGTTGACATGTGATCAAGTAGATGACGATAGTTTTTAGTATCCAGTTGGGTCTATTATGGTAGATGGCACATGGCTATGCAAATACTTAACAAGAAGGAATGGCTTACCAGCTTATGAAGACTACCAATCAGAAAAGAAGATTATACACTATTCTCATTTGGTTGTGGCAACAAACATCAAATTAGAAAGATACAAAGGTAGACCCGCTAATAAGGTATTGTGGACACTTTCAGTAGAAGAGAATGAGGCAATCATAGACCCATTGTAGAAAAGAGAGGATGCAGATGGTACATTAGGTTGAATCAAATTTATATGCATGTAAGTTTGTGTTGATTGTGTGAACTCTTTTATACTTAATTATGATTTTTTTTTTCTTTGTCCCTTTAACATTGTATTTGTCTATGTTTGATACAATTTTGGTTTCATAAACAACATTGCATTAGTTATCTTATTCTTAATGTTATTTTGTGCACATTGTAATTGTGTTACAATTATTCTAATTTTTTATTGTGTTACATTGTATTTGTCTAGTTTAGATACAATTTTGGTTTCATAATAATTTAATGTTATTTTGTGCAAATTGTAATTGTGTTACAATCATTCTAATTTTTTATGATATAATTTTTTTATTGAATTATAAATTGTTGTGCTATAAGATGTTCAATCATAATGTTAAAATATAAAGTCATAAATAGATCATATATAATCACTATAGGGCACCAAATGACATAACAACTAATCGTATATAATCACTAGAGGGTACAAAATCACATAAAAAGACCTAATATCATAATAGAAAGGAAATGACATAATAAAAAGTCATATATATAATCACATAACAAGTCCTAATGACATAATAACAAGTCCTAAAAAAATAATAACAAGTAAATGACATACAAAATAAGTCCAAATAACATAATGACAAGTCTCAGGATTACATAACAAGTGTCATCATAAAAAGTCCATAATACATTAACATGACATGATCTAAAATATATAAGCTAAGAACTCTCATGTATCTCATCTGCAGTCCTCTTCACTCCACATGAAGGTGGCTAAAATGAATCATCCTACTAGACGTGGTCCTAAGATGCACCATCCTGTGTGTGTGAAGTATCAGTGTCTCTACCCTCCTGTATATTATTAAAATATTTTACATGAGAAGAAGATTTAACATGAGAAGAAGTTACTTGCATAATTCACTTATAAAGTAATTAAATACTGAAAATTTAAAATAAATTACGATACGACCGTGCTCTACAATGCCCTAACTGGTACGTGGAGGTCCACTATCACGAACGAGAAAACTGGTTGTAGTCAAGTCCTATAAAAAAAAACATTGTACACCAAATTTGATAATCCCTATAAAAGGAAGGTACATAGTATAAACAAATTAGAAATCATTTTTCTAATCATCACCACAAATGAGAATGTCAACGGTTGCATTTGGATCAATCTTGTAGCCATATCAATATTGGTAGTGGTATCGACCTGAACAACATATATAAAGCATGAATCAAACTTGTATATACATAAATTATAAAGTATATATATAGACTAAAAGTTTATCACATAAATGCATACATATGGTGTGTCATGTGCAGCCAAAGTAACTGATGGGTGAAGGCATACATGTGATGCACCATCAAACAATCCAAAAGGCTACAATTGCAAAAAATAACAAACATGAATCAGAGTTGTACATAAATTAGTAACCATATAAACACTTCAAATTAATGCATACCATAAATGGGGCATCGACATCTCTAGGTATCGAGGTAACATGATGTTGGTCCCTCAATGATGTGGTATGATCCATCCTTTGTTCAAAAAAATTGACTCATGTTATTGTTCATATGTGCATATATAAGGAATTTAATATTGCACTATAAATTATATAAATAAATTTGTACCTCTGTAGGTTGATCATCATTTGCACATAGGAGATACACATATGAAGAGATGGTATCAGCATCTACAGCCTCCTCGGCATCATCATAACCACCATGGGCAGCATCAACATCATCAAAATCACCATCTCCTCTAGGGGCATCATCACTCTCTGGACCCATTCATACATTCTCGCAGCTCGTGCAAACATGTGCTAAGATGGGGGCAACCCTCACCTAGTGCAATTGATCTAACAAATTGCCCAAAAGGGCACTTAGTGAACCAAGAGAAGATTGGACTTCTCGATGATGAACGGGTGCAGGAACAACTGGTGCAGGAAGAGGAACAAGGGGGTCATCACGCACATGATTTATAACTCTATCACTCAATTTGGCCCTTGGCTTATCCTGTGGCATGCCTCGGCCAATCCCCTGAAATGATCTGATGTCAAAGTAATTGGGTTTTTTACCCAATTCAAATTATACCATAATTTTTAAAAAATTACATCAACACCTCATGATTAGAGTATAGTGGATGGTCAAATACCATCCACCAATGCTCCCAAAAGTGGGCAGCTATCTGCAGGTGCCTACACCATCTAATTGATATACGTGACTTTTTCAGATCTATCCCCTCACCTGTTTTTGGGTTCACAAAATAATGTTTCAAATCATTTTTTGTTATTTTCAACTCATTGACCTATTTATAAGACAGACCATCAAAATAATAAGAATGAATGGATTCTTTCAACATGCGTTATCTATCCAACTCCCCATCCAATTTCTATACAGAATGGACAACGCCTTGCATACTATCTGTAAGGCATAGTAGTTGTGGAGGGGGATGAGGATCATGTCTAATAATACTAATATCTCTCATGAGGGAAGCAATATTCCTCCTCATTCTCTCCCTCAACTTGTCGAGAGTAGGTGGAGGTGGAGGTGGAGGTGGAGGGGGTGGGGGTGGGGGTGGGGGTGGATGTGGAGGGGTGGAGGTGGCATTTGACCTAACAACTCATCTATGTCAAACTCATCCATTATGTGAATATAATCTACATATATATACAAACATGAAAATTTACAATTACTATTTAATTTACATTTCCCCTTCAAAATAAAAACTTATAATTAAATATAACATTTAGAAATATAAATTTAAACATTTAAACTTTATAATTAAATACAAAATTTACAAATATAAAGTAAAACATTCAAACTTTATAATTAAATATAACATTTATAATTAAATACAACATTTACAAATATGATTTTAAACATTTAAACTTTTACGCATGATTAAAAGAAAGAGAGCTAGAAAGAGAGGGAGAGTAGGTAATTTGAGTGACAATGAGTGAGAGAGAGTGAATGGGTGAGAGAGAGAAAAGAGGATAGAGTTCATAAAGAGAGAGAGAGAGAATGAGGGAGAGAAAAGAGGAGAGAGATCATAGAGGGAGAGAGAGAGAGAATAAGGGAGAAAGAGAAAAGAGGATAGAGTTCATATATATATATATAGAGAGAGAGAGAGAGAGAGAGAGAGAGAGAGTTCATAAAGAGAAAGAGAGAGAGAGAGTAGCTTATGAGAGAGAGTGAGTGAGATAATGAGAAAGGGAGAGAGCGAAAAGAGGAGAGAGTTCGTAGAGGGAGACATAAGAGGAGAGAGTAGGTAATGAGAGAGGGAGAGAGAGAAAAGAGGAGAGAGTAAGTGAGATAATGAGAGAGGGAGAAAGAGAAAAGAGGAGAGAATTCATAGAGGGAGAGAAGGGAGAGAGAGTACCTAATGAGAGAGAGTGAGTGAGATGGATAAATCTAGAGAGAGTGAGTGAGATAGAGAGAGAGAGAGTAGGTAATGAGAGAGTGTGAGTGAGTGAGTGAGTGAGTGAGTGAGTGAGTGAGTGAGAGAGATAATATAATGAGAGAGTGAGTGAGATAGAGAGATAGAAGGTAATGAGAGAGAGTGAGTGATATATAGAGAGAGTGTGAGTGAGAACATTTATACATAACATTAGAAACATATAGAACATAACATTTCAACATATCAAAAAGAAATTTAAACATTTAAACATCTAACTATACACATGTATATACAAACATGAAAATTTACAATTACTATTTAATTTACATTTCACCTTCCAAAAAAAAAATTATAATTAAATACAACATTTACAAATATAAATTTAAACATTTAAACTTTTATGCACAATTAAAATAAAGAGAGCTAGAGAGAGAGGGAGAGTAGGTAATTTGAGAGACAATGAGTGAGAGAGAGTGAATGAGGGAGAGAGAGAAAATAGGATAGAGTTCATAAAGGGATATAGAGAATGAGGGAGAGAAAAGAGGAGAGAGTAGCAAATGAGAGAGGGAGAGAGAGAAAATAGGAGAGAGTTCATAGAGGGAGATAGAGAGAGAATGACAGAGAGAGAGAGAGAAAAGAGGATAGAGTTCATAGAGAGAGAGAGTTCATAAAGAGAAAGATAGAAAGAGAGAGTATAGCTAATGAGAGAGAGTGAGTGAGATAATGAGAAAGGGAGAGAGGAAAAAGAGGAGAGAGGAAAAAGAGGAGAGAGATCATAGAGGGAGACAGAAGAGGAGAGAGTAGGTAATGAGAGAGGGAGAGAGAGAAAAGAGGAGAGAGTGAGTGAGATAATGAGAGAGGGAGAAAGAGAAAAGAGGAGAGAATTCATAGAGGGAGAGAAGGGAGAGAGAGTGAGATGGAGAGATCTAGAGAGAGTGAGTGAGATAGAGAGAGAGAGAGAGTAGGTAATGAGAGAGAGTGTGAGTGAGTGAGTGAGTGAGTGAGAGAGAGAGAGAATATAATGAGAGAGAGTGTGACATAGAGAGATAGTAGGTAATGAGAGAGAGTGAGTGATATAGAGAGAGAGTGTGAGTGAGAACATTTATACATAAAATTAGAAACATATAGAACATAACATTTCAACATATCAAAAAGAAATTTAAACATTTAAGCATCTAACTATACACATGTATATACAAACATGAAACTTTAAAATTACTATTTAATTTACATTTCACCTTCCAAAAAAAAAATAATAGTTAAATAGAACATTTACAAATATAAATTTAAACATTTAAACTTTTATGCACGATTAAAATAAAGAGAGGTAGAGAGAGAGGGAGAGTAGGTAATTTGAGAGACAATGAGCGAGAGAGAGTGAATGAGGGAGAGAGAGAAAAGAGGATAGAGTTCATAAAGGGAGAGAGAGAGAGAGAATGAGGGAGAGAAAAGAGGAGAGAGTAGCTAATGAGAGAGGGAGAGAGAGAGAAAAGAGGAGAGAGTAGCTAATGAGAGAGGGAGAGAGAGAGAAAAGAGAAGAGAGTTCATAGAGGGAGAAAGAGAGAGAATGACAGAGAGAGAGAAAAGAGGATAGAGTTCATAGAGAGAGAGAGAGAGTTCATAAAGAGAAAGACAGAAAGAGAGAGAGTAGCTAATGAGAGAGAGTGAGTGAGGTAATGAGAGAGGGAGAGAGAGAAAATAGGAGAGAGTTCATAGAGGGAGAGAAAAGAGGCGATAGTAGATAATGAGAGAGGGAGAGAGAGAAAAGAGGAGAGAGTTCATAGTGGGAGAGAGAGAGAGAGAGTGAGTGAGATAATCACAGAGGGAGAGAAAGAAAAGAGGAGAGAGTTCATAGAGGGAGAGAAAAGAGAGAGATAGAGAGAGAGAGAGAGAGGAGAGAGTGAGTGAGATGGAGAGATATAGAGAGAGTGAGTGAGATAGAGAGAGAGTAGGTAATGACAAAGAGTGTGAGTAAGTGAGAGAGAGAGAGAAGCTAATGAGAGAGAGAGTGAGATAGAGATAGAGTAGGTATGTTGGCTTGATGATGATTGTAATGTATTCATCATTTGTTGTCATTGATGAAACACTCACACACACATATGATTACATTGACTACAGGTGTAACTGAACAATTGTTTACAGTGTCAACCAGTACACTTAGTGGTTAATCTCTAACTGGTACTCTGTGTTAACCGATATGTGCATAAGAGACAACCTCTGGTTATACTAATTCAGGATCAAGATGAAGATCAAGATGGAGATCAAGCGAATATTCAAGGACAATGGTTCATATGTTTTATTCAAACCGGTATTTGATTGTTCCAACCGGTATTTGGAAATTTTGTGATGAGTTACCAACACCAACTACTTGGCGGTAATTTTTGTGATGAGTTATGATCACTTGTCCAGACACACTGCACCTAGAAAATTGTGTTATTAATTCCTTAGGCCAACATGAAATCTAAATGTCTATATATCAGCATCTTAGTAAATCTTCAAAAAGAATGTATGCATGAAGAGCGATTTTTTTTTTTTCTGAAGAGTTATAAGTGTTAAGATGAAGAGTGTGTTGAATAGTAGTGTTGAATATGCTTAGAAGGATCTAATTAAGAAAGTATTGTGCTACTCAGAATAGATCAAACCATTCTTGTCATTTTCTAACCATTACAATAGAATCAAATCCCCTAACTGGGTAAGCTCTAACAAGCTTCAATGTATAAATCCTCTAACAGGGTGATCCATTAGTTTGGATTATGAAATCCTCCACCGAGGTTACTCCTAACAGGGTACTACCTTTAATAGGGTATAAGCTTCTAATCAAGCTTTGGGATCTTTAACAAGATTCTCTCCTAGTAGAGCACTTTGTAGACCTTAACCGGTGAGTTATCTATTACTGCAGATAGTTAACTTGTGACTTCCATCTCACTGTGGTTTTTACCTATTTGGGTTTTCCACATACAAACACTTGTGTTATGGTGGATTCTTTACTTTTTGTGAATGCATTTATATCATTTTGGATTGCATGTATTGTGTTTAAAAGCTTTGTTAAGTTCATCTACTGGTTAGTGTTTGAAGTAGTTTTATTTTTGGTGTCACTAATTCACCCCCCCCTCTCAGTACTTTTTAATTCCATCCATTGGTATCAGAGCCAAACTTCTTTGAAGCTTAATCCCTTAGAAGGGAGCCTTTAAATCACCATGGGGGAATTGAGCTACTTTGAGATGGATAGAGAGCTAGAAGCTAGCAGAAATGAGCTTGAAACCCTTAGGGTCAAACTAAAAGCTTCACAAGTCAAGAGAAGAGACCTAATTGAACAACTATTAGAGATATTTGATAATACTTCTTCAGATGAAGCCAATATTGATGCTTTAGCAGAGGAGGTTGAAAAGTTGAATGGTGAGAAATTGAATCTGAGAAGAGAGCTAGAAGGTCTCACTATCTGCATGAGTCAGGAACTAGAAGCCAGAAGAGTTGTTGAAGATCTTATCAAAGAAAGAGATCAAGAGATTGTCAAGATCAAGCGGGAAAATGCCACTATGGATGAGCATTTGATTGTTGAAAGAGAAGAAAAGGAGAACCTGTAGCTAGATCTTGAACTTGCATCATCTCTGAAAGAGAACCTATCTAAACATAATGAAGATCTCACAAAATAGCTTGCTCAAGCCAATGAGAAATTGGAGAAGTTCAACACAAGCTCTATGATGCTGGAAGAACAAATTCAATCACAAAGAATGAAGGGTGACATCTCTGGACTTGGTTTTCACACAACTGAAAAAGGTGAATCCTTCAGTACAAAGAGAAACAATCCTAAGAACAAATATTCTCCTAAGATCAACAAGCCTACTAGTAAGAAGGTCTTTAAACCTGTTTGTTTATTTTGCCATAAACCTAGTCACACTGCAAATGTTTGTAGAGACAAACTTAACATAAATGCAAGTTACAATACTAATGCTAGGTATATGTCCAAGAAGTTTGAAGGTCATTACTTCACATGTGCAATGTATGGACATAGATCTGTTGAGTACAGATATGGAGCAAACAATCCTATACCACACATGCATCCAAGACTAAACAGTGACCGGATGAGGAATTTTGACAACTGGGTAAACCTGAACTAGCAAAGACCCTACATCAACCGGTTTAGTCCATTTGAGACAGAAAAGGTAAAAAAAATATTTGCACCATCTATAATAACTTTAGTCATGTGGCTATGAACTATAGAAGAAGAACAGGAAGAGGAAATGTAGAACCTTGGAGATCATCTGGTATGGTCTCTTATCACTATAACAAATCAGGGCACTTAGCAAAATTCTGTAGATCCAAAAACAACAAACTGGTCAACTCTTCTAAGGATCAAAAGGGAAAGCAGATTAATGTTGAAGAAACCGGAGAGGAAATGAATCAGATTTGGAAGAAGAAAAGTGATGACTCACTTGGAGAAGAAATTGTTCCTTCACCCAGTGAAGAGAACCCTGCATCGGTGACTTAAGCCTTTTTATATGGCTAAAGGGAGCTTAACAGTTAAAATACCTTCGGACCCCTTGAGAAAAGTGAGCGGGAAAATGATTTTGAAACATGAAATTTTGATGAATTTTTGTCAATATGTTGTGAACCGGTTGAGCAGTGAAATTAGGGTTTGTAACCCTAAACGAGCGAGCATTTAATGCAGTAGGTAAAAAGGACAAAAGTGAGTTTTACTTTGTCATTTTTACCCTAATGCATTCAAGAAAGAAAATTGAAGTGCTTGTAGAGCTGATAAAGATTGTTTTGTTGTAAATTGCTGAATTGTTTTGTGATTTTTGAAATTTAGCTAAATTTAAGGTTGCAGAAGGTCGAACTAGTGTGCACTTAAGCATTTCAATCGATAAATGGGGCATCGTGCATGAAACAAGGTATTTATTTGAACATACCACTTCAAATCTTGTTCATCTGGAATGGCATCAACTTCAAAGTCTATAAAGAGGTTAATGATTACTTCTGAGCCTTTGGAAGCTACAGAGGCAAAAAAAATTGTGTCTTATAATGCATTATCACAAGTTCCAAGAGGATTTGTGATCAAAGATGATTTGTCTAGTTACATTGACTACAAGATAGAAGATTTATGATCTCTATATATTTATACACAGTTGAAATCACTTTATGATAAGAACAAAAAGATTGAACAAAAGTATGCTAGGGTTTTCGAAAAGGGTTTTCATAATGCTGCTTAGTTTCTTGAAGATTTTGAGGATGAGCATATTAGAATCATTTTGAGTTGAGTTCATGGAGAGAATATGTATTTATAGAGAACTCACACAATAACTAAGGAAGCCATTCAGACTGTGACTGGCTATTTCCCAACCAATGAAGTACCTGAGCTAAGAAAAATTTCAAAGGATACTGTCTTCAACTTAAGCAGTTCTACATCTGATGACCGTGCTTTTTCGGTTAACAATATTAAAGAACTTGTAGTAAAACTAGCAGCAATGGTGATAGGCTACCGAGTATTTTACTCTAGTAGACTTAATAGTCTTCCATCTGCAGCAGTTCATACAGCTCACATAATGATTGTTGATAATGCAAATTATGATCTCTGTGAAGCTATCAGGAGACAATTGTTTTTGAATTTGCAATCTATCAAGAAGGATAGCAGTTTGAAATTCAAGTTTGGTCAACTATTAGTTGAATTATTATTTTATTTTCAGAACTTTCTACCAAGAATTGGAGACATTGAGTGGTCAAAGGAATCACTGGTCTCGGCACAAATTAAGAACAACATCAAGGTTGTAAAGAATACTTTCCCTGTTGCCATGAATAAGTATTTTAATGAGTTCCAAAAGAAAATGAGTATGAGAAGGAGACTACTAGAAGAAGTGGTAAATAACTTTGAAAAGGATATAATCTTCATGGTTACCACTGATTTTTTCTTGATACAAGCTATCGAGACCAGAGAGGAAGAAATGGAAGACATGAGTTAGGAGGTAAACTATGATCTACTAGTCGGTTATGCTAAAACTCTATTAGCATCACCTAAAGACAAAAAGAAGGCAAAATTGGACATTGTGGCAGTCCAAGATGAACCTGCACAAACCAATACTACACTTGTTAAAAGTACAAGAGGAAAGAATAAAAAGTCTGATGAAGCACCTCCAACAACAAAGAGTACTAGGGTTACTAGGAGTGTCCTAACCAAAAAGGAACTGGAACCCAGAGTATATACTAAGAAAGAGACAAAGAAGTGAGGTGGAAAATTAATTTTGCAACCAAAGTCTGGGGAATGAATTCTGATGAAGAACCAAAGAAGGTAAAATCATCTAGTAAAATATCCAAGAAGGTTAAGTAAGTGCCAAAGGCAACTGTGCCTATTGATATATCATCCTTCAAACCCGAAACCCATTTTGAAAGAACAATGAAATCATGAAGGAGGAATAGGTTTGACAATGTAAAAGAGCATTTTGATTCCTTCACTGAAAATGAGAAAGAGCAAGTGATTCAACAGGTAATCACTCATCTATGTCATTACATTAGATATCCACATGAGATAGAAAATAATATCTTAAATTATTTGTACACTATTATTTTGAATAAATGGGAGGAATCTATTAATATGAAAAAAGAAATCATTGATGAGGTATTGTACAATATTTCTTTGAATTTTCTAAAGATGATATTAGTGCCTTATTTGCTCGATACAAATCTCAGTTTACATTCAAAGCAAGGAGACTAAAGTTACATAGTGGAAAGAGGGTAATTGTTGAAACTGAGACCCATCATATTTCCTATGAAATCAAACATATGGAAGAGCTCATCTAATCCTCTATGAATGAGGATAGTGTTGCTGATGATGTTAATAGACCGGAAATAGATGAAGAGGAGATTATTCAACCTGATGAGGTCTATCCTCTCAAGAAAAAGGATGACTCTATTATTCATGATGTTGATGATCTTCAAGCTACAATTGACCTATCTAGAGATAACACTGCACCAGATATGAAGCCTCATGCAAATGTTGATGTACAGGTTACCTTAGTTGAACAACTGGCAACTCAACTAAAAGTGGACAATCCACAGGCAACATAACAACTAGAGAAACCCCAATCTCCACCAGTCATTAAAGCTATTCAAAAGGAGCCTACTGAAACTCTTGTCACACAAAAGGAAACGAAGAAGAATACAAAGAAAGCTATCATTAAGGTTGTATCCCATGAATCGGCAAAGCAGAAACAACTTGAAGAATATGATGATGATGATTCTCTAAGTATCTTAGGACCAATCGATATGAACAATTTGAGCGCATCAAAAATGATGAAGATTGCAAATGTCATGCAATATAGAGTGCATAACAAGAGATTGAAAGAGGAAAGGGTTGAGGCTGAAACAATTCAGACTATAGTAGATATTTATCTGATCTACTACTGAAAACATCTACAACACATCTATCTACACCCATTAGCAAACTTGGTCCGTTAGTTGTAGATGCATCTGATCAAATCAAGTCACTAGAAGATGCTTCTCAACTGTATGCTGAAAAGAGTCGCAAGAAGAAATATGGAGAAAAAGTGGGAAAGGATATTGATAGTGGCAAAATTGCTCTATCACATAATAAAAGTCGGTTGAGTAAAGCTATTGAAATAGGAGGAAAGTATCTTGCTTCAACCTCCAATGTTCCTTTCTTTTATTCTAACATTTCAAAAAGTCAAATTGAAATAAAGAAAGAAATGGAAAGGATATGCAAGGCATATGTCCCACTCCAGGACTCCATACATGCCTTTAGTAAATCTGTAGATGATTTGTATAACAAACTAGACATCCATGATAATGAGAAGGAAAAGAGACTCTGATCTCTTAAAGAATTCAAAAGTCAACTTACCTCACAGGTAGACATACTTCAGAGAGCCCACTCCAATGCAAAAGCTATTCTTGCAACACCTGAAACTTGCACACTAGACTCAATGGAAGAATTTCATTCACAACTGCTGTCTACATTTGGGTATACTGAGAACATATTAGAATCATGGGAAAATGCTTTGTCACAGATGAAGAAGAGATAAAATGTTATTTTTTATGAGATTAGCTAATGGATGAACTATTACATTATTATTGTATATGATGAACATTTTGGTATAAATTTTCTATATATATATATATATATATTTTACTTTTTCAATTTGGCATTGTTGTGAAAGGGGGAGTAGAAATATGTGTGTGGTTTTGAAAATTTTGTATAATGTATGCATTAAGGGGGAGCATGAGTATATGTGTAAATTTTTTGTGTATGCACACTTAGCGGTATTACTGTAAAATTTTCTAAGTGTTACCATCAATGCCAAAGGGGGAGATTGTTGGCTTGATGATGATTGTAATGTATTCATCATTTGTTCTCATTGATGAAACATTCATGCACACATATGATTACATTGACTATAGGTGTAACTTCAATTGTTTACACTGGCAACCAGTACATTTAGTGGTTAATCTCTAACCGGTACTCTATGTTAACCGGTATGTGTGTAAGAGACAACCTACGGTTATACTAAGTCAACATCAAGATGGAGATCAAGATGGAGATCAAGTGAAGATTCAAGGATAATGGTTCATATGTTTTATTCAAAACGGTATTTGATTGTTCCAACTGGTATGTGGAAATTTTGTGATGAGTTACCACATTTCGTGATGAGTTACCAGAACCGACTACTTGGCGGTAATTTTTGTGATAAGTTATGATCACTTGTTTAGATAAACTACACCTAGGAAATTATGTTATGATTTCCTTAGGCCGACATGAAATTTGAATGTCTATATATCGACATCTCAGTAAATCTTCAAAAAGAATGTATGCATGAAGAGCGAATTTTTTTTTTGCCAAAGAGTGATAAGTGTTAAGATGAAGAGTGTGTTGAATAGAAGTGTTGAATATACTTACAAGGATATGATTAAGCAAGTATTGTGCTACTTAGAATAGATCAAACCATTCTTGTTGTTTTCTAACCATTACAATAGAATCAAATCCCTTAACCGAGTAAGCTCTAACAAGGTTCAATGTATAAATCTTTTAATAGGGTGATCCATCAGTTTGGATTCTGAAATCCTCCACTGAGGTTACTCCTGACAGGGTACTAACTTTAACAGGGTATAAGCTTCTAATCAAGCTTTGGGATCTTTAACAAGATTTGCTCCTTGTAGAGTACTTTGTAGACCTTAACTGATCAGTTATCTATTACTGCAAATATTTAACTTGTGAGTTCCATCTCACCGTGACTTTTACCTATTTGGGTTTTTGCATGTACAAACACTTGTGTTATGGTGGATGCTTTACTTTTTATGGATGCAGTTATATCATTTTAGATTGAATACATTGTGTTTAAAAGCTTTGTTAATTTCATCTACCGGTTAGTGTTTGAAGTAGTTTTATTTTTGGTGTCACTGATTCACCCCCCTCAGTGCTTTTCAAGTCCATCAAGGTAATGAGAAAGAGTGAGCGAGATAGAGAGAGAGTGTGAGTGAGAACATTTATAGATAACATTAGAAACATATAGAACATAACATTTCAACATATCAAAAAGAAATTTAAACATTTAAACATCTAACTATACACATGTATATAGAAACTTGAAAATTTGCAATTACTATTAAATTTACAATTCACTTTCTAAAAAAAAAATTATAATTAAATACAACATTTAAAAATATAAATTTAAACATTCAAACTTTTACACACGATTAAATAAAGAGAGTTTGAGAGAGAGGGAGAGTAGATAATTTGAGAGACAATGAGTGAGAGAGAGTGAATGAGGGAGAGAGAGAAAATAGGATAGAGTTCATAAAGGGAGAGAGAGAGAATGAGGGAGAGAAAAGAGGAGATAGTAGGTAATGAGAGAGGGAGAGAGAGAAAAGAAGAGAGAGTTCATAGAGGGAGAGAGAGAGAATGAGGGAGAGAGAGAAAAGAGGAGAGTTCATAGAGAGAGAGAGAAAGAGAGTTCATAAATACAAAGAGAGAAAGAGAGATAGTATCTAATGAGAGAGAGTAAGTGACATAATGAGAGAGGGAGAGAGAGAAAAGAGGAGAGAGTAGGTAATGAGAGAGGGAGAGAGAGAAAATATGAGATAGTTCATAGAGGGAGAGAGGGAGAGAGCGAGTGACATAATGAGAGAGGGAGAGAGAGAAAAGAGGAGAGAGTTCATAGAGGGAGAGAAAAGAGAGAGAGAGAGAGAGAGAGAGAGAGAGAGAGAGAGAGAGAGAGAGAGAGAGAGAGAGACATAGTATGTAATGAGAGAGAGTGTGAGTGAGTGAGTGAGAGATAGAGAGAGAGAGAGAAGCTAATGAGAGTGAGTGAGTGAGATAGAGAGATAGAGAGTAGGTAATGAGAGAGAGTGAGTGAGATATAGAGAGAGTGTGAGTGAGAACATTTATAAATAACATTAGAAACATATAGAACGTAACATTTCAACATATCAAAAAGAAATTTAAACATTTAAACATCTAACTATACACATGTATATACAAACATGAAAATTTACAATTACTATTTGATTTACATTTCACCTTCCCAAAAAAAAGTTGTAATTAAATACAACATTTACAAATATAAATTTAAACTTTTACGCATGATTAAAATAAAGAAAGATAGAGAGAGAGGGAGAGTAGGTAATTTGAGAGACAATGAGTGAGAGAGAGTGAATGAGGGAGAGAGAGAAAATTGGATAGAGTTCATAAAGGGAGAGAGAAAGAGAGAGAATGAGGGAGAGAAAATAGGATAGAAATCATAAAGAGAGAGCGATAGTAGCTAATGAGATAGAGTGAGTGAGATAGAGAGAGAGTATGTAATGGGAGAGAGTGAGCGAGATAGAGAGAAAGTGAGTGAGAGAGAGAGAGAGTAGCTAATGAGAGAGAGAGAGAGTGTGAGATAGAGAGAGAGTGAGTGAGATAAAGAGAGAAAGAGTAGGTAATGAGAAGAGTTTACTTTAGTAGTGAATATTCGCCAATGGCAAATTTTTCACGTTGGCGACCTGGGAAATGGCGAATACTTTGTACTGACTAGGGGTGGCCATGTCCCCAGAACATTATCAATTTCTGCCAAATTCACGGCCCGATTGCCATATTTTTTATGTAATTAAATGTTTCTATGCAAGGATTTTGCCAATACAATATACGGTGGACACATGGTAAATTTAATATTTTTTCCTACAGTCTTTGATGTTACCTTAATAGACGACCATAATTTTTCGATAGGCATGTAAAGATTTGTTAGCCAGGATGACCCAATTCTCCCAACATTTTGCCGATGCGTGTCTCCATTCACCCCAATTTTCACCAACTATATTGTATTTTCCAATTATTTGGACGACCCATAATTGCCTCGAAAATTACAGAAGTCGTGCTATAGTTATGTGGGATTCGCCAAATATTTTATACCATATAAAATTCCCACAAAATCTGTCATATAAGGATTGGTATAAATACATGCAAAGATCAGATCTATCTCAACACAATCTGGTGGGTTCTAGACTCTGAGTTCTGATCAATAGCAAAGTTTTAGACCAAGGAAAATCATTGTTGTTGACAACATTGGTGACTACTAGTGACCTAAAGGTGAGCGATCATATTTTTGAAGTGTTATAATATTATTCTAAATTTATCTATATTTTTTTGCACTATTGAGTTTATTTTTATTCAGTTGTGACTTGTCAATGCCAAGTGGTGAGCCGAGACATTCAGACCTCAAACATCTAGATTGTAGGTCGTAGGGCCAATGAAACATATATTATACTTTATAGTCTATTATTTCTTCTTCAACAAATTAATATTTTTTTGGCATCCTTTATTTCATTGGAGATGTCAAATACGAAGAAGTGTAGGAAACTTGAATGTGGGGAAGGCCATTTGAGGCCAACAAAAGATAGAACGTTGTCTTCATACTTTGTCTTTGGAAAAGATTGTGGTAAAAACAAGGTACATCATCACAAGTACACATACAAAATTTGCAATCTACACCGCATGTTGAAGATGACAGTGAACCTGATATCTCAGATCAGGATAATGTTGAAGAACATTATCTAGTAGATGCCCAAGTTAGCCAGAATGATATAATCAACTTGGGTGATAATGCCATTGATGATAATACATGGAAGGGGAAAAGAAAAGCCAGATCTAAAAAGGATGAACCACAATCAGAAAAGGATTGAGAGTGGGATATGCTAGTGAGGAATTTTCAAATTAATTGGGCATAAAAGTATCCATTCATTGAGCCAGTGGAGAATGCAATTGAAGGCAAGCCTGTAATAGAATGCAGGTGTAAGATTTGCACTTGGAAACATAACAAGGAAATTAGGTTGTAGCTAAAATTTGACACCATAGAAAAGCATATGGGTAAAGTTTATGAAAAACAAATGATAGACGGAGTTGAAAAATTAGTGATAAGATGGAAAACAAAGGAGGAATGTAAGCATGTGAGGAATGTCGAAGAGTATTATTTTCATGAGAAAATACAGATGAAGCCTGTTGAAGTTAAAGGTTCTATTGAAGCTAGTTTTGGAAAAGCAATGCAAATAGAAGAACTGGGAAAAGTTGTTCAGTTAAGCGTTGTTTTTTATATTTTGAGCAAAGGGCACACTATGATAGATTTCCCATCAATTTGGTGTTTATTACACTTTTTGAAAGTTCCTAAATATCCTAAGAGACACTAGACAGTAAACAGTGGATGGGAATGGGCAAGTTGTCTTGCTGAGGTTGAAAAAGAAGATGTAAAGGAAAAAATAAGAGATTCAAACTTTATTGCATTTTCTTTAGACTAAGTTACGACAGTAGACAATACTTTATGGGTATGCATGCATGTTTATATTGTACAGAATCATGCATGCCAACCTCACCTACTATCTATTGCTAAAATGAAGGAGAGTGCGACAATGAAAATTTTATTTCAACTATTAAAGAGAAGTTTAATTGAATATGGAGGTATGGATGACATGACAATTGCCAAAAAAATTGTGTGCATTGGAGCAGATGGAGCTTCAGTAATACAATTTCATAGGAACGATCTTCAGTAATATAATTTTACTACAATTCACTACATGGCTCACATAATGAATCTAGATTTTGGAATTGTGAGCAATTATGCTTCGGTAAAAAAAGAGCTCTACTCACACTTATGTCGAAGTCCCAAGTGATTTATAGAATTTCAACACTTTGATGATGGAATAACTGATGGGAACAAGCTTCTCAAGGATAATGATACAAGATGGATCTCTTTGGATGGTCAAGCACATAGAGTTTTTTCAGAATATCTATCCTTGATTGGACTATTTCACACAACTCGCGACGAATCGGAGCAACCAAAATTTTCTGACCTCCTTTGGAGGTTAAGTAATCTAGAGACACTCTTAACTTTAGCAACTCTTCTACCCATGCTAGAGGAAATGAGGAGTATTATGAATGCTTCCCAAAAAAGAGCTCTGTATATTGCAGAATATGCTACACTATGTAAGATGGCATGAATGACCCTCAACAATCTCTATCGAAATCAACCAACACTATTTGATGAATTTTTTTTTAAGTGGTAGACACTCACAGATTTGAACAATATTGATAAATTTTTACAAATCGGTGCAAATGGGGAGGTATGTGCCAATGTATGGGGAGTTGAGATACTAGTGCACTTCTATACCATGGTCGACCCTGAGGAACCAGGAAAGCGCCCTAGGAGGCAACTACCAAGAGTTACAAGGGAAGATTTTGACAAGATTGTTGAGACTGTAACTACTTTTGTGAAGAAAATTGCCTATGATCTTTCCTCACAAATTAGAAGCATATTCCCTCCTGACAACCTACTCAAATCCATGTCTTGTGTTTCCTCAATATTGGAGCCTCAACAGTGCAACTGATTTTTGAAGTAAGCTATTGACTTTGATAAAATAATTTTGCATATCCAGAGAATTGAATGGAGTAACTATAAATGGAATATTAGATGAAATTTGTCTTCAAGAGAAATCATCTTGTTTTGCATACACTGTGAGAGAGCAATATGGCACAATGGAGAACCCCTGCGAAGAGGGATCAGTAACAAGGCTTTGAAAATATATAGTTGAGAATGCAGCATTGCGTGATTCAATGACATAATATTTGTTTCTTGTTGATTTATGTCTTACCATGATATTGGGTTCGGTGGAAGATAAGGGAGTTTTTCAGTTCTTTGGGATTCCTAAATTCAAAGCTAAGAAACAAACTAAACAAAAATTTGGAAAATTCCTTGAGGCTCTATACATCTAGGTATGATGTCCACACTTTTCCTTATGACAGGCCACTGCAAATCTAGAGGTCCAAATGTGAAAGAAGAGGTTTGGGCAGCACTTCAAACCAAAGTGCCAGTGGGACTATTGACTCATGTACTAGACCTACTGGTAGCATTGAGATGCAATTGGATGAAGGTATGCAGACTCAAAGTGAAGAAAGTTCTCAATTTGATGAGGATGAATGGAAACTGTAAGAGATTAGTATTTATTAAACTTATTACTATATCTCATCATTCATATTACAAAATAATATTATTATGGTTGATAACTTGATGATATTATACTGTTAACTTTTTGCAATTAGAATTTAATATTGATTTGTAATTGTATTTTTCAACTTTCTATTTCCAGATTTAAAATAGCATAACAAAAGACCATAATGTTTTTATTGATATAGAGATGTTTATTTAGACATGTTTGAGAACTTAGATTTTCATTAATTCTTTCAAAATATAGCCATATGATACAATTCATTCAATAGTAATACACCAATCTGTATGATTCTCCATGCAAAATTCAATACAAAGTTTCAAAACCCTTTGCAAATGATTGTGAATTCCCTTTTATAGAAACAAGGGAGAAACAACAGCTTCAGGTTGAATTGCAACATGTGAAGACTCAACATCAAAATCACAAACTCAGCATAGATTTACATGGCCATCAAAGGCTGGATTAGCAATTTAACAACTGCTACATGTCTAATGTCTCTTGTTCAAATAATAGAGTTCAAAATTAAATATTAATTCAAGCCATGCCAAATTAAATATAGATAATAGCACTGCCCAAAATCTAGTAATCAAAAATAGAGAAATACAAAAATGTTAAAGCTTGGGAGAATTTGAGAATACAAATTTACAGGCTGAATTTTTGCACTGTGCATCATATATTCATAGGCTGGATTAGCAATTTAGCAATATTGAGTGCTGGTTTTTTCCTATTCATAAAATAGGGTTATTTCAAGCGATGCTAAATTCCAAATAGAAAAAACATAAAACCTTGAAATTAAGAGTAAAAGAAGAAAACCGTGCAATACATACTATGATTCTTAGGATTTTTGTGCCAGTTTTTGTAGGGTGCTCCACTCTTCGTCTGATGGAAGGTCAATATTCTATAAACAATGAAAAGTCAACTACAACTTCGTCAACAATTCATATTTAGAAGAGTGACTTGACATCACTGTTTCATCCAATACCACATTCAGAGTTGTAAATGGTTGGATGAATTCCAAAAAGATTTGGGGAGTTGTGTTCTTAGAAAGCAAGTCTAAATTAGGCTTCATTTTTATCTCCATGATTTTTTTGTAAGCTTCTTTTCCAATGAATTTATTTGATGGGTCAATGGTCTTAGGTAAACCAAGTTTAATCAAATTAGTTTTCTTTTCTTGCAGCTTCAATAGCTTTTTGCCACATTTATCCATAACTTCTGATGTTTCCCTTAGTTTTTGTTATTTTTGAAGGATAGATGATGTCTTAACTGTGGCATCAATGCAGCTCTTAATTCCCTTGGATGCCAAGTAGTTGTCACTAGTATTGTAGACTACTTGTAGAATCTGTTTTGCCATATCCTCTTTTGAATAAACATGTATGCTCTTCTCAAAGTGCCCTTTGATTTTCATATAAATTAATCTCAAACTTTCATTCAATTGAAATAATTCACACAACTTGTCACTCCTCTGAATTATTTGCCACCAAATGTTTTCTTGTATATACTTCGTTGTATTTTTCATATTATCTTTCAATCTATCCTCCAAAGTTTTAATTTTATCATTTGCATTGTGCAGGTCTTCTTTCATTTGTGCACATTTTTTTCTTTCTTCCTCTACATCCTCTTGCAAATATTTTTCTTTTTCCTTCTCATGATCCAATAGGTCCTATATTTTTCTTATTTCGACAGCAACAGACTCATAACTTTTGTATAATATTTGAAAACTATCTCTTTCCTCATCAAATTTTTTACTACTTTTAGCCAGTTTTTCTCTCAGGTCCTTCAATTCTGCATCCATATTCTCCTGCTCTGCAATTTCTACTGCAGAGCCCAAATTTTTTATCCTTTTCTATAAATCATTGCACTTGTTATCTGCTGCTTTCCTCTTTAATTTTTCATTTGCTAGGTCTGCCTATAAATTTTCTATTTGTTTCTCTAGTTTATTTTTTTCTCTCTCCACTTTTAGCTGTGAAGTGTAGACCACTTTGTTAGTCCTTTTTGACACACTAATTTTGTCCACATTATGTACTTTGGAAAATTCCATTTGGAGGGTGCCAACTTGAAATTCAGAGGTATCTATCTGACTGTGTGGTGGATTTTTATCTTTAGTTGGGGGAATAACAACCATGAACTCTACAATATCTTTATGTGGGTCATATGTTGGAAATACCCTATTCCTTGCAGGTTGTTCATCTAAAACTTCAGTCAGGGCAACCCTATGAAATGTTCTTTTTTTTTTCTTTATTTGCATTTGTTGTGTGTTCAAATTTTTCATAGTAATCATGAAATTGACAATTTGGGCTTGTTGAAGTAATTGAATGTTTGACAGGTGACATAGGAATAATAGAGGCTCCGGTTCCACTTATGCCTATTGTTTTAACTAATGCATTACTAGGATTACCAACAACCATTCCTGATCCTGTCCCACTGACACTTTCATGTGTAGTTTTCATAATATTTTAAGGTGTGTGATTTGAAGCTGCAAATGATTGGTTTGTAGTGCCAGTGGCACTTGATATAGGATTCTAAATAGTATGAGTACCTACCACTAGTGGCCTCTTATGAGAGATATTTTGTTGTTGCCCTTGTCCAACACCAAGACAACTAGTATCAGTAGTAGTACCCATGCCAACCCCACCAATAACAATGGCACTTGCCTGAACACTAATAGGAATACTATCCCCAGATTCCCCACCAGTGGTAGTGGCACTTGATTCATCACCAAAGGAAATACCATGATATGGTTGTGGTTGTGGATTTGAACCTAAAACAAATGCACGTTGACCCTGAGGGTAATGAGTAGTACCTTTTCACGATGAATCTAAAAAATCAAGTCCAATGACTGGTTTAACAGGAGCTTTTGATTTTGAATCTAATGGAAGTTGTACCTCAAGTGGATACCAAATGCCTTCTCCTCTGGGACCTAGACCACCACCTACAAAACCCCATTTTTCCACAATGTTTTCCCCTTTGCTATATTTTCTTTCATGGACTCATGTACTCCACCTAATATTTTAGGGACTGTAGTATTTGTTGGAGTGGCCTCAACCTCATACTCATCATCATCTTCACTCCTGTCATATGTTGTTGTGGGATGCTCCATATTCCACAATTTGCTAAACTCTTCATCCTCGTCGATGGTCTCAAATTATGCACTGGTCTTTGGTTCACCGAGATTCTTCCTCATAGTCCAAAAATCAATTATTTTAGTTTGAGTCCAGTAACTCTCTTTACATTCTTGCAGAATTGATTTGGGAATAGATTTGTTAGATGGATTAGCAGATTTTTGGTAGAAATCATAGGACCTCCTATTTTGGATGCCCAGGCCCTCCTCTGTTGTCCTCTATGTGTGCAATGCCATAATTTGTGATAACATTTCTTCTGTTTAAATGTTATTGTCAGCGACAATTTTCTCCATCTATTTTTTTTTACCTCATCCTAGGATTCCATGTTTCTAAGCTTTTCTAGGAATGGTTTACTTTCATGTTGACATAACACTGAAGAGTTCCCATTTTTCTTAAGCCTTTCTTTAACTACACCGATTGGATCATACTGCTAGAGACCCTCATCACCAAAGCTAAAAACTGTCAAAAAATCATGTGCCACATTGAATGCTTTTCTCTCAAATGTGAACCCTCGATATGAGAAAGGGAAGGAAGGAGATATGCTCTTCTTTTCTTGACCATGGAAGTGCCTATCTATGCTCTTCAACTGTCATACATATTCCAATGGAAATACCCTCTCTATCACATGTATTGGAAGTCTGTATGGTTTTACTATTGTTCTGTAAAACCTTAACATAGTGTATTCTTCCATGAAGAACCAGTCAACCAATTCTATTTGACTTCCGAGTTGAATGTAATCTCTACAAGACACAGGCAATCTAGGCATTGGAGTTCTTATAATTTCATTATACATTGGTGCCAAAAAGAAGTCTACAAAATGGTTGTAGTTCTTTCTGGTTATCATGCATCCTTATCTTTGGTGTCCATTCATATATTGGACACTCTGTTATGTTCCAAGTATTCTCATCAATCTTATAGTTCACAATTTGAAGATTGTTGGTCTCGAATATTGCACGTTACTTGGATAGAAGGACATAACACAAGTAGGATGAGAATCTAAATGTCTTACAGGAACCTTTTTTTATCATTAGTTATTTTTTTTGCATGGATTGAACAACGTGCTCAACAAAATTATATCTTACTGGCTGAGCTACATAATGGATATTATAAATTATTTCAAGAAGTCTTGCACCCACTTCCCTATCATTTTCCAATCCCAGGCAAAACGACAGCAAGGAAATAGTATCCCTAACCCATGGAACAAAAATGTTAGAATCATAAGGAGGCTTATGATTTTGATCCAACAAAGTACCATGCTTTATTAGAGCTTTGATAAGTGAATCTCTGTGACTTGGATCGAGAATCTCATAATTATTTGCCAGCTTTCCTAGGTCAATTTGGACGTTTAAGTTTTGTGCTTCAAACCCTAGGTTTAACAAACGAGCAAATTCTCCCACGTTTATGGATAGAATTTCCTCTTTTGTATTTTTATTGACAATTGCTTTTTTATCTTCATCATAGTTTTTGGCACAGACCATGACAAAATCAGGGCAAGGGAATACTTCAGGTAACGCCATGCTTCCCAATCCAGCATCCCACAATGCAATTTTATTTGTTCTTTGTTTTAACATTGTGTTGAAAATAGTAAATTTTGCCCTGGTTGGATTTGCTGCCTTACTAGACAATGCATATCTAATATCTATGATACGCTTTTCACCATGGATAGCAAGGTCATAAATATCATGGTATTCATCAGTGAAACCTGGTGTTTTAACCAGTTTCATTAGGTACATTTTTTTTTCACTTGGCTTCTTGTTGATCTACTGCTTCCCATTTTCCCCATCGCTGTTATTATTAATAATTCAAAATAATGCTAGATACGAACCTGAAAATGGTAACCCTCAAATTGGACCACGAGATTAGAAAAAAGTAAAACAGGTGGGATGTAGGTGTTCTAGATTGTACCCGAAATTTCTATTTCACTAGATTGGCGTAGACAGTCTCTGTTGCAACTTGCATTCCTCAATCTAGTAGCTATTTTTGAATCTCCCTCGATTTACTGGTTTGTCCATCAAATGAAATACAATTATGATTTATGAGTCACTTATTTTGAAAATTTTGAAAAGTAAAAAAGTAATACCTAAAGGGCAAAATATCTAGAATCATGTTGTAATTTTATTAATTATTATTAATATCTATTCGCTACCGAATGAAAAAACATTCATTACTTCAGTCTAAATTCTGAGGACATTAAATGTAAAACTTTCAATTCTAGGCGAAGTTCTCACAAATGTGTTCACTTCCCACATTCGGGCCGAAATCCACCCTAAGTCGTTGATTTGTGCTCATCCAATGGATGACGGTATGTGTTGTCAGTTATCGTGGGTCTCATGACTTTTGCCATTTTTCGGGCATGTCACCACACTCGAGTCACTTTTCCAGACTATTTTTTAAGTCTTTTTAGTCCTTCAACTTCTTCCCCAAATAGATCTTTATCGACTTAATTATATTTAAATAAATGTAAAATGTTCAATTACGGGCAAAGTTCTCACAAATGTGTTCACTTCCCACATTCGGGCCGAAATCCACCCTAAGTCGTTGATTTGTGCTCATCCAACGGATGATGGTATATGTTGTAAGTTGTCATGGGTCCCATGATTTTTGCCATTTTTCAGGCATGTCACCACACTCAAGTCACTTTTTCGAACTATTTTTTAAGTCTCTTTAATCCGTCAACTTCAGCCTGAAATAGATTTTTATAGACTTAATTATATTTGATTTAATGTAAAACGTTCAATTCAGGGCCAAGTTCTCACAAATGTGTTCACTTCCCACATTCAGGCCTAAATCCACCCTAAGCCATTGATCTGTTCTCATCCAATGAATGATGGTATATGTTGTCAGTTGTCATAGGTCCCATGACTTTTGCCATTTTTTGGGCACATCACCACACTCGAGTCACTTTTCGGGACTATTTTTTAAGTCTGTTTAATCATTTTAAACTTTCGTCCAAAAAATAGCTTTATAGACTTAATTATATTTAATTAAATGTAAAACATTCAATTCCAGACCAAGTTCTCACAAATTTGTTCACTTCCCACAGTCGGGTTGAAATCCAACCTAAGTCGTTGATCTTTTCTCATCCAATGAACGATGGTACCAGTTGTCATATGTCGTGGGTCCCATAATAAGAGACATTTAAAGATGTGCAATAGTTTGAGATAACTATTAAATATAATATTAATATTATTTGTAAAAATAATAAAATTCAAAAATAGTATAGAACATGAAACTTAGATTCTAGAATTAAAAAATTAACTAAATAAAAATATAAAATTTAATATACAATTTGAAAGGTAAAAGTTTAATATAAAAAAGAAAACATTGAATATTAAATCTAAAATATTAATTTAAAGTTTAACAAAATTCTTTAAAAATATGTTTACGATATAGCATTTTAAAAAATAGTTTAAAAATATATATAAAAGTTCAACATAAATTTAGTGTAATATAAATTTTAATTTAATTTAATTTAATAAATAAATAAAGACTAAAAATATATATAAAAGTTCAACATAAATTAAGTTTAATATAAATTTTATTTTAATATAATTTTAATTTAATTTAGTTCAAATTAATTTAATAAACAAATAAAGACTATAAAAAAATTATATGATTGTATTTACAACAAAATTTATAGCCTCTATGAAAAATCCACCCTAAGCCATTGATCTAATTGAGTCTAATCCTGTTGTCTAATTGAGTCTAGAATCTTGAATTTTCTTCTAATGACCTTGGCTTTGTGTCTACTAATGTGGTTAATCTTATTGATAAACCTGCACCTCCTAAGGACCTATGCAATATGCATTACCTTTGATCGTAGTGAGACTATTGAAACACCTGATGGCCCACTATAAGTCTATATATCACTGCAAAGATCAAAGACATACTCTCACGAGGGGTTCTCATTGATGATTGATCCAACATGTATGGTGAATGTAATAACTTAAGAATATCTTTATACTTTACAATTGCATGAAGTAACATATTGATATGATAAATTTCATTTAGTGGTTAAGATATTTGATGGTTTCTCTTGTCCTACAATAGGTTCGTACTAAGTGCTTATATGTCATTTTTGCTATCATTCCTACATCAGATCAATTTTGTGTGAAGTTGGGACATCTTTGCCCTTGTTTCTCTTCCATGAAAGTGATCCCATCTACCCTTCATAAATGTCTCAAATTTCTTCATTATGACAAAAATCTTAACTATAAATCATAGCATATACCGAGTACCAACCCACGCATGCACTAGTTCAAAACTTCAACAACAAGTAAGTTGGACTTTTAATTCACTTGTTTTTCGCGAGATAAACATCTTTTTTTTTAATATTTATAAAATTATAATTAACCATAACCAATGTACAAATAATTAATGGAACAAACTAAATTATTTTTTCATATATTAAATATAGAGGAAGAAGCATTACATAAAAAAGATCACAGTATTAAACACATTTCCATTGTTTAACAAAATATTGAAATAACGTAGCTCATAGACAAAAAGGATTTGAAAAAATTTCATTAATAAAAATGAAATAGAAAGCATTTTTATATCCATAAGAGGCAAACTGAAACAAACTGGAATTTGAAAATGTTAGCACCTTGAAGGCAACTAAGAAGGGGGGGGAAGGGCGGGGGGGGTGAATCAGTTGTCTATTAATTTCAACCCAAATATAACTTAATCAAACTTGATACTTAATACCAGTAAACCAAACTTAATGCTAGTTGACAGATTAACACTTAATATTAATACCGGTGAAACTTAATGCATAAAAGAGAAAGAGAAACAACATCCACAACTCATAACATAGAGATTTTAACATGGAAACCCTATAAGGGGAAATGCCACGATGGGAAACCTTACCCACAATCAGATTATACTACTGCAGATAGTATGTGTATACAAATGGGGTCTGTACATGCAAAAAGGTCAACCGCCTAGAGCACACTACTCAAATGGCAGTCGCAATGACTACAATAGGATGGTTAAA
The DNA here is from genome assembly GCF_030272615.1 of Cryptomeria japonica. Classification (NCBI taxonomy): domain Eukaryota; kingdom Viridiplantae; phylum Streptophyta; class Pinopsida; order Cupressales; family Cupressaceae; genus Cryptomeria; species Cryptomeria japonica. The sequence continues at coordinate 696,499,809 of NC_081408.1, read as the reverse complement.
TCCTAGAATAATGTACTGCTCAAAATAGCATCTCCAATGCTGGATTCAGTATTGGTTAAGCTCTGATAATCACCTTCAAACCTTCCTTGAACCTTCTCTATGACCTTCTCATACGATCTTCAATATTCGCACATACCATGTTACAAAACCATAACCTTACATACCATATACCATCATATCCTATCCTACCCCGCCTTCTTCCCCGAAATAGATGTCTACTCTTTATCAACAATAGATGATCGTGTTATGCTCATAAAAAACATGTGAACGATTTGGTACATTCCATGAAATGAGATCCTACATATATACAGAACCTAAGACCAAATGTGTAGGTCGGCTCACTAAGAATATTACAAATAAATCAATTATAAATAAGTCAAGATGTGATGCATCATGTCGGCTCAATACATCTACAACAATATCCAATCAATAAATCATCTCCATAATGTGTCGTGCTGATCTGGAATAGATAACGCATATCGGTCCATAACCTAGACCAATTTGCTGGTAACAATAAATATGTCAGCTCGATTAGACCAATAACCAAAACACCAAAACCAAGTATCCAAACCATGTCTTCGACATAATCAAGTGATCTCCAGATGATAACAAGTCTTCATTAGTGTTGGTGAACAATATAACCTATCGGTGAACAATATACTGGTGACTGTGCATAAGTCATTGAACTTGTCCATGAACATAATATGCCTGTTCAACATAACCATAGATCTCTAGAAGGATAAGTGTTGACATCAATGACAAAACTAATGTAACACATCCACAATACCAACAATCTCCCCCTTTGGCATTGATGGCAATACTAGATGGGAAAACATCTAAGTACCAAAACGGAATGCCAAAAACCAAAAACCAACAATCTCCATAATAGATCAATACTAGAAATAAAAAAAGCAAAATACAAAGAGTATATATCTATCCCAATGAATAATCTCTCCAAAAGAATAATCTCTCCCCAAAGATAATGTTTTTTCATAGATATCTCTCCCCCTTTGACATCAAATGCCAAAGCAATACAAGTACCAGAACATACAACCAACTCATATGACCAATTAGAATAACCAATTGTTATAACCAACTACTCCCCCTGAGAAGTAGCTCTCCTCCATCAAAACCGGAAAAAGGTTTCTCTATTATTTCATCTTGGTTTGATGCCAATCTTCAACTGTCTGAGTCTCTACCAGTGAGGGTATTACCCCAAGCTGCTCTCTAAGATATTCAAAAGTTTCCTTAGGCAAAGGCTTAGTAAAGATATCTGCAATCTTCTCTTTAGTATTCACATAAACCAATTTTACTTTTTTTTCTTCAACATTCTCTTTCAGAAAATTATATTTGATAGAAACATGTCTAGTCTTAGAGTGAAATACTAGATTCTTTGATATATCAATTGTTGCTGAATTATCACAATAAATGATTATAGGTTCTTTGCATTTTACCTTTATATCCTTCAACATTTGCTTAATCCATAATACCTGAGTACAATTAGTTGTTGTTGCAACATATTCTAATTCAGTTGTTGATAATGATGTACAACTATGCTTCTTGCTCAACCATAAAATCAATCTTCTACCAAGAAAGATTGCTCTGCCAGTGGTGCTCTTTCTATCATCTACATCTCCTACCCAATTTGCATCAGTGTATGCACATAAATTAAAATTTTCATCTTTAGGATACCATAAACCAAGATTTGTTGTGCCTTGTAAATACCGGAAAATCCTTTTCACTGCTGATTCATGATTTTCTTTAGGATTACTTTGAAATCTTGAAACAATACATATTGCATCCATTATATGAGGTCTTGTTTGTGTCAAATACAATAAACCTCCAATCATAGATTTGTATCTTGTCGGATTAATAGGAGCTTAATCATCCTTCAATGTCAATTTATTAGTTGTAGTCATAGGAGTACTTACCGGTTTAGAGTTTTCCATACCAAACTTCTTCAATAGTTACTTCAAGTATCTTGTTTGACATATGAATATACCTTTATCAATCTGTGAACTCTGCAATTCTAAAAAGAATTTTATCTCACCAATCATAAACATTTCAAATTCTTCCTGCATCTTGTTAGCAAAGTCTTTACACAATCCATCTTCTCCTCCAAAAATGATATCATCAATAAAAACTTCAATAACCAAGATCTCATCATTAGTCACTTTGAAATATAAGTTATTGTCAGTATTACCTTTAGTGTAACTAGGCTTCAAAATATATTTGTCTAATCTAGCATACCAAGCTCTAGGATCTTGCTTCAATCCATACAAAGCTTTCCTTAATCTGCAAACCATATCTTTATCATTTGTCAATGAAAATCCATCAGGTTGTTCAATGTAAACTTCCTCTTCAAGATCTCCATTTAGAAATGTGCATTTTACATCCATCTGATATACTTTGTAGTTCTTATGAGCTGCAAATCCAAGAAATAATTTGTCTGCCTCAATTCTAGCTATCGATGCAAAGGTTTCATTATAATCAATTCACTCTTCCTTTGAATATCCTTTACACACTAATCTTGCTTTGTTTTTTATTACCTTACCATCTTCATTAAGTTTATTTCTAAATACACATTTAGTTCTAATTACATCTTTGTCTTTAGGTCAGGGAACCAATATCCATGTATTGTTCTTTTCAATTTGTTCTAATTCATCTTTCATTGCTTTAATCTAATGTTCATCTTGACAAGATTCAATAACAAATGCTGGTTCAATTTGAGAAATTAAACATACCTCTTCATTTTCCAGTCTCCCTCTTGTCATAACACCTTGATAATTATTCCCAATTATCTGACTTTCAGAGTGATTCAGTCTTACATACCTGGGTTTATTCACATGTTGATGTTCTTCAGTCACTGTGGAATTCTCTGATGATGTCGGTATGACTAGATCCACATTCTATACCGGTGCACTCTGTATTGGTTCATTAATGATCATCTCAATTACTGGTTTAGAATCTACAGACCTTGAATTTCCTCTAAATTGTTCATCTATCTTCACATTAGCACTCTCAATGATTTTCACACTTTTATTAAAACATCTATATGCCTTTCTCTTAGATGAATAACGAAGAAATATTCCTTCATCACTTCTAGGATCAAATTTACCAATATACTCATCTCTCCTAATGTAAAATTTGCTTCCAAATATTCTAAAATATTTAAGAGTAGGAGTATTACCAAACCATAGTTTATAAGGGGTCTTACCAGTTTCACCTTTGATGTGAACTCTATTGAAAGTGTAAACCATTTTATTCACTGCTTCTCTCCAGTACATATGAGGTAGATTTGCTTCCAATATCATGCTTCTAGCTGCATCCAGAATAGTTATGTTCTTCCTTTCCATAATTCCATTCTACTAAGGTGTCTGAGGTGCTAATAGTTGTCTTTTGATTCCATTCACTTCACAAAATGTATTAAACTCCTTAGATATAAATTCTCCTCATTGATCTGATCTCAAACATTTGATTTTCTTACCGTTTTCATTCTCTACCATTGCCTTGAATAGTTTGAATTTTCCAAAAGCTTCTGATTTCTCCCTGAAAAAAGTAACCCAACACATTCTAAAATAATCATCAATAATTAGCATAAAGTATCTATCTCCCTGTAGACTTCTTGTTCTTTCCGGACCACACAAGTCAATATGGATTAAATCAAGAACATTATCGAATTTCTCAGAAATAATCTTAAACGTTGTTCTAACTTGCTTTCCCATTTGACATTCCTTACATACCGGATTATGTGGTTTCACAATCTTAGGTAAATCCCTTACTGTCTTGGTTGAACTGATCTTTACATTGCAATCAAAATTCACATGACAAAGTCTCTTATGTCATAACCAACTTTCATCAATATGTGCAATCAAGCATGTCTTATCATTGTTGATCAAATGAAAGATATTACCTTTAGTCTGATTACCGGTTGCAATCTCCAATCCAGTTCTATTCATGATTTTGCATTTACCATTCTTAAAATTGTAACTAAAATCCCTTTTCAAATAATTGACCAATAGTCAAAAGATAATGCTTCAAACCTTCAACAAATAAACATTGTCGGTATTGTGCTTACCATCCAAAGATATAGTGCCTTTTTCTTTGATTAAACAAGCTTTATCACTGCCAAATCTTACTAGACCTCCACTATATTCCTAAAAAGATAAGAATTTACTTTTATCACCAGCCATATGATGTGAACATCTAGAAACTACAATCCATTCATCCTTTTCTTCAATTTTAGCTGCCAGGGACTACTCTACCAGTGGAACAGTAGGTGCTGGTTGATCTTCTTTTATTTCAACAAAAGCCCATCCATTGTTTGCGGTTGTTCATCAGAATCATCAATAACTCCTTCATCAACATAGTAACATGATTTATCTTTGTTCTTCTTAAATGTGTATCTCTAATATTCAGGGTTAGGCTTATATGTTCTTTTATCTTCTTCTCTCAATCTTGCATGTCTATCAGGACATATAGATTCCATATGACCAACTTTATTGCAATTAAAACATTTAAATGATGCTTTACCTTCATACTTACTTCTAATTGGACCTTTAGGCATTTTCCTTGCAAATAGTGCTTCAAGTTCTTCCAATTCTTCATTTTCCCTCCTGATATCTTAAAGTTCTTTTGCATAAAGTTCTTTCTAATCATATTTTTTAGATGATGATGATGATGCTCCAGATGATGATGCTTTGAAGGCTAAATCTCTCTTAATTGTAGCAATAGGACCAAATTCCTCAAGCTCAAATGCTAAAAGTTTTCCAACCAAGGTATCTCTAGATACTGATGTATTAGGCATTGTTCTCAACTCATTAATAGCAGTTACTTTCATTTTGTATGTCAATGGCAAAGCTCTCAAAACTTTAGAAACAATTTCATCTTTACTTAAGGATCCTCCACAATATTGTATTCCTAAAACAATTTCATTAACTCTTTCCATAAAATCAGAAATTCTTTCTTCTTCTATTTTCAAATTTTCATACCTGACCCAGAAACATTCCAGTTTTTTAATTTTGATAGTGGTATCTCCTTCATTCAATGTCTCCAATTTATCCCAAATAACTTTAGCAGTAGATCGGTCTAATGATCCCATGATTTGTTGATCTGATAATGCGCTCAAAAGTGCTTCTCTTGCTTTGCAATCATTCTCTTGATCTTTACCCAATGTTGGTGGATTAGGTTGATTTGGTGTAGGACCAACATAGGCATTCTTTGTAACTTCCCATATGTCTCTTCCAATGAAATTTAGATGTGTCTCCATTCTTATCTTCCATATACCATACTTAGTTCCATCAAGTTTCAGACTGTCCTTCCTGAAAATGTTTGTTGCCATAGGATCTCCTCAAGCTATTAGACTTCTGCAAAAAGATGACTTAGCTTTGATACCAATTGTTAGGACCCAGAAGGCAACTGAGAGGGGGTGGGGTGAATTAGTTGTCTATTAATTTCAACCCAAATATAAGTTAATCAAACTTGATACTTATACCGGTAAACCAAACTTAATGCCAGTTGCTAGATTAGTAGTTAATATTAATACCGGTGAAACTTAATGCATAAAACAAAAAGAGAAACAACATCCACAACTCATAACGCAGAGATTTTAACATGGAAACCCTATAACGGGAAAAACCATGGTAGGAAACCTTACCCACAATTAGATGATACTACTGCAGATAGTATGTGTCTACAAATGGGATCTGCACATGCAGAAAGGCCAATTGCCTAGAGCACACTGCTCAAATGGGAGTCACAATGACTACAGTAGAATGGTTAAATCCTAGAATAATGTACTGCTCAAAATAGCATCTCCAATGCTAGATTCAATACTGGTTAAGCTCTGATAATCACCTTCAAACCTTCCTTGAACCTTCTCTATGGTCTTCTCATATGATCTTCAATATTCACACATACCATGTTTCAAAACCATAACCTTACATACCATATACCATCATATCGTATCATGTATCATCTCACAAATGAGATCTTACATATATACAAAACCTTAGACCAAATGTGTAGGTCAGCTCACTAAGAATATTACAAATAAATCAATTACAAATAAGTCAAGATGTGATGCATCATGTCGGCTCAATACATTTACAACAATATCCAATCAATAAATCATCTCCATTACGTGTCGTGCTGATCTAGAATAGATAACGCATATCGATCCATGACCTAGACCAATCTGCCGATAACAACAAATATGTCAACCCGATTAGACCAATAACCAAAAAACTAAAACCAAGAATGCAAACCATGTCTTTGACATAATCAAGTGATCTCCATATGATAACAAGTCTTCATTAGTTACCGATGACTATGCATAAGTCACTAAACTTGTCGATGAACATAATGTGCCAGTTCAACATAACCATAGATATCTAGAAGGATAAGTGTTTACATCAATGACAAAACTAATGCAACACATCCATAATACCGACAAAAAAATTATCATTAATATTTATGCTTTGGAAATTTACAATTTTTACATGTCTAAGACCTTAGTCCCTAGAAAAATTTAAAGCCAAAATGAGTGAGCCACTGAGTCTATGAGGTTTCGAGGACATAGGCAAAAAAAAGACTACTAGGGGGTCGACGCTAGAGAGCAGGTAGTGGATGGTTTACCCTAAGAATCTGGCCCTCCTTCCATGTAGAATTCTTCAAGTTACCTGTTGTTTGGAAAGTCATCCAGGAGAAACCATTTCCAGAGAAAGTCCCTGCCATTCCATGCCCATTTCTTTTGATGTGTCAACTACTCCGCATTCAGGTTCAGAAGAAATGGTTGCCTGGCCACTAGCACTATTTGGTCAGGGAGGATAAGCTTGGTTAATTCACTTGTCCAAGGGATCCCCACCCCTACTTCTACAAGGATGACAATAGTAACGTCATCTCCAAGGAAGTCTTCCTTAAACACCTTCCTTAACAACATCAGCATATCCACCTGGTCTACTCCAAGGTCCAGAAGAGACACCAAGAACCAGGATGTAATGTCTATGTTAACAAGGTATCTATTTTTATTTTGCAGAAAGTCTCTGCCCAACACCATCCGCACAGCCTCATTAGTGAATGACCCAACCTCATTGCAGATTGATTGGAGGGTTGGGTCTCTAATGGAGCCCAGAAAGGCCCTCTGGTCCTCTGTAGAAATGCTTCTCAAGCGGATGGGAGTGTCCATCTTGAGAAATCAGATTACCAAATTAAACAACTTGAGCCTATAGACCTAAACCAAAGGCATAATTTAAATACCGCGAGCTCCAACAATTTATCTACCAAATGGCAAAGGATAATTGAAGATGAAAGAAGCAAGATTGTATATAAATAGTTGAAGCTCTTGATTGTAATAATTACTTCTCTAATCGTATTAATTCCTTTAAATTTTTTTAAATCTTTTGTATCTCTGCAAATCTTTCCCATAAATGCACTAGTGTGTGAAATTGGAAATAACTATAAACCAGTACCACATTGGAAGTCGTGGGGACATAGTGGATTGTAGTTAGTGACTAGATATATATTAAATGACCAAAATTATCGATTGTGACATTTGATACATGTCTATTGAATCCAATTCCATTCAGAGCACTTTTTGGTGAGCTATGATCTCTTCAAAAAATTGGGCTGAAATAAAACTTCAGCCATTGATCTACAATCATCAAATGGTTTAAAATCATTGATGGATTCTAGGTATGTGTCACCCTTCACGTGTCAAAGAGGTCACTCTTATAGATACATTGTGTAGAGTTCGGACTCAATTTGATGTACTGGTGTGATGTGATGTGCCTTATCTATCAATGACAATGAATTCATGAAATCACAAATAAATTATATATTTTTTCATAAATAACAAAATATTAGCCAAAAAAAATTAAATAATTTTCAAGTGGTGGATAAAAATCACCGATACATTTAAATAATTTTTCCTTCGGAGTAAAATTTTTCACCCATACAATTATATATTTGTTCCTTTTAACAAAAATTATTCACCTCCTACAATATATATTTTTGCCATAGAACAAGGTATTATTCGCCAGAAATTTATGGAATTTTCTTACCCTAGAAATAAATCGCCAATACAAAATAATTTTTTTCCCTATTTTGAAAAAAAATTTCGCCATCAATATGAAAATTTCCCAAAAAAATAATGTCTGATTCACCAAGATTTTACACTTTTGCTCGGGGGGTGGTTTCTTAAAGTTATCCCTGGTAATGAGTGTGTGTGTGTGTGTGTGTGTGTGTGTGTGTGTGTGAGAGAGAGAGAGAGAGAGAGAGAGAGAGAGAGAGAGAGAGAGAGAGAGAGAGAGAGAGAGAGAGAGTAGCTAATGAGAGATAGTGATTGAGATAGAGAGAGAGAGTAGGTAATGAGAGAGAGTGAGAGAGATATAGAGAGAGAGAGTGAGTGAGAGAGATATATAGAGAGAGAGTAGCTAATGAGAGAGAGTGAGTGAGATAGAGAGAGTAAGTAATGAGAGAGAGTGAGAGAGATCTAGAGAGAGAGTGTGAGTGATATATATATATATATAGAGAGAGAGAGAGAGAGCGAAATATTTAAATATATAAACATTTAACTATACATGTATAACATCTAAATATATGTAGCATTGGGGTGAAAATGGGTCTAAGGAATCTTATGTCATAAAAGGTTCTACTAAGGGGTCCTAAGATATCATTTTAACTTCTAACTATACATGTTTAACATTTATACATAACATTAGAAACATATAGAATGTAACATTTCAACATATCAAAAAGAAATTTAAACATTTAAACATCTAACTATACACATGTATAACATTTAAATATATGTAGCATTTGGGTAAAAATGGCTCTAAGGATGTAGTAGGATGTATTAAAGGGTTCGCGGATTCTTACAAGGTCAAAAGATATACTAGGATGTATTAAGCCATCTTATAATGTCTTAAGAGGTCTTGGGATGTACTAAAAAAGTCCTAGAGAGAGAGAGGGGGTAATGAGTGAGATTGAGAGAGATTTAGAGATAGAGAGTAGGTAATGAGAGAGAGAGAGGGTTATTGTTCATTTTCTATCTAGGGTTTATTGTTTGTTTCCTGTCTAGGGTTTATTGTTCATTTTTTCTAGTGTTTATTGTTCATTTGTTTTATTTCTAGGGTTTATAGTTTATTTGTTGGCATTCTACACTCTTATGATAATATTTGATGTTGTCATTGATGGAAACCAATTGGAAACTCACCGGCAATTGGTTTCTACATGCCCGACATTAGACACTTTGTACATCGATAGACACCAGCACCGACAGGCACTTACACCAGGATTCAGATTCCATCAGCAACAAAGCATACTGGCACTCCAGCCGACATGGGATGAACTTTTGTTTATTGTAACCTGAGTTATATCCATTTATAACCCTCAAGGCCTTCTAGGCCTAAATCCAACCTAAAACCAACTTATAACTAACTTATGACAACTTTTTGCATTCTTGACAACTTTTTGACAACAAAAAGTTGCTCCAAAGTTGTCAAGTTTGATAACTATGTATGTCAACTTGCCAAACCTATATATAAACCTTCTAAAACATTAAAATGGTCATTAGATGACCTTATAAACATATTTTATCCACCTAAACATAGTTATACACCAAAAAACCAATTTTAGCCTTTTCTAGGCCTAATTGCTCAAAATGGCAATTTTACACTTTTTGACCATTACATTGCATTTCACAACATTTTATGGATCACATGGCCATGTTACATCATTTAAAGACCTTATAGGTCTTGTTTGTCTTCATTTTTCATCAAATCCTCCATAGGGCCTATCAGTGACCCTACTCCACCTTGTCTTCCTAGGTGCTCCTGCACTAGTTATCTTTCAAACTGGCTCTAACCACAAGAACTCTCCATGGGCTCTTCTCAATACAAGTCTGAAAATGTCCTTTGGAAATTTGGGAATGTTCAGAATCTCTACAAAACCTAAGTCTTCCACAATATTATGTTCAGGTTTAATCACACCATTTCCATCGGTAATAACCTCATTAAATATTTTCTTCAAATCCTCAATCCCTAGGTTTTCTATGTTGCAATGTATGTAGATTCTAGGGTCTTCTGCAAATGCTACACCTTTCGGAATTTTTGAAAAAGCTATGACAGAATCATCCAATCTTGCAATCTTAGGGATAATCTTAAATATGGGTCTAGGGTATTTGACATTTTCCACAATGACATGTTTTGCAATAAACTCTGGAACAAAAGGTGAGGAATCCATTTGAAAAGATAAATACCTCTTAACTGAATTTTTGAATGCTTGAAAATCACTTTGCAGCTTCACCTTAGAATGCCCTTGCGCAGTTTCAAGCTCTCTGATTGTTTGAATGCTTGGTGAGTTTTAAATGAGGGTTTTCCGATGCTTTATAGCCAAAAAAGGTTCTTTAAAACTGCATTAAATGCTCGTCGATTAAGTGAAAACTTAACAAATCTGCTGGGAAAGAAGAAATGTATCTTCTCACCATCAACCGAGGGTAGAATGCATGATTTTCAACTTGCTGCAATACCCCCTAAGGATTATTCCTCAGTTAGATGAAGAGTCTCCTACCGGTGGAGGATTACTCTGTTCTACCGGTGCTCTGATTGTTTCATCAGTTTTCTGATCACTCTTCTTAATCCATTATTTTGAAAATTCTTTCTTTACTTCGTCTACCTTTTCTTTTCCCTTCAAACTAGATCCTTTAGTGTTCGCCAGTGCATTCTTTATTCTACAAAATTTTGCAATATGTCCAATCTTGTTGCGTGCATAACAAGTTACATTATTCCTCTGAATAGCCTTTCCATATCCTTGACCGGTTTGTGATCTGCATTGATTAGATAAATGCCCAAATCTTCCACAAACATAGCATTTCACATTCATTCTGCAATTTTTTGAATTATGACCAACTTTGTTGCATTTAGAACATTGACCAATGGGTGAGTTTATATTATGATTATTTTTAAATCTACACTTATTTGCTTTGTGACCATATTTGTTGCAAATAAAACATTTCCCATTAAATTTATAAGCACTAGGTTGTCTTACCGGTTTGTTCTGATCTTGATTATTTATAGTACTAAAACTTTCTCCATGGTCAAATCCAAGTCCATTTGTATCTCCATCTAGTTTTTGTCTTTTAAGCATGTCATCAAGTTCTTCTGAACTTTTCTTGAATTTTTCTTTGTGTTTATTTGTAGTAACCAACTCATTTTCTAGAATTCCAACTTCTCTCACAAGCTCATCTTTATCATGTTGCATGTGAATCAGATCTGTCTTTAGCATATCATTTTCATGACCAAGTCTCATATTTTCATTTCCAGCATCATTAAGTCTCCTAGTCAAGTCTTCTTCATTCTTCTTTCTATCTTCAATATCCTTACTTAACCTCATAGTCATATCTTGCATTTTGTTTTTCATATTACTATTCTCTTGTCTCAACTTCTTTGCAATGTCTCTAAGAGTCTCTTTTTCATCATCATCATTCTGCATCTTCTCATGAAGTTCTTTTCTCTTATTTTGTCCTATAACTAGATTTTATTGAAGTCCTTTAATGAATTCCTTAGCAGTCCTTAGATCATCTTCAAGTTTGATATTCTTCAATTTTTCTGCATCAAATCATCAAGAGCTCCTTCCAACTATTTCCTTAAGTTCTCCATTTGTACCGATGTCAGAATCTCCCTCAAGCTGTTAGGATTTAATGTAGTTTTAAAGAAACTTTTTTGGCTATAAAGCATTGGAAAACCCTCATTTAAAACTCACCAAGCATTCAAACAATCAGAGAGCGTGAAACTGTGCAAGGCCATTCTAAGGCGAAGTTGTGAAGTGATTTTCAAGCATTCAAAAATTCAGTTAAGAGGTATTTATCTTTTGAAATGGATTCCTCACCTTTTGTTCCAGAGTTTATTGCAAAACATGTCATTGTGGAAAATGTCAAATACCCTAGACCCATATTTAAGATTATCCTTGAGATTGCAAGACAGGATGATTCTGTCATAGCTTTTTCAAAAATTCTGAAAGGTGTAGCATTTGCAGAAGACCCTAGAATCTACATACATTGCAACATAGAAAACCTAGGGACTGAGGATTTGAAGAAAATATTTAATGAGGTTATTACCGATGGAAATGGTGTGTTTTAACCTGAACATAATACTATGGAAGACTTAGGTTTTGTAAAGATTCTAAACATTCCCGAATTTCAAAAGGAAGTTTTCAGACTTGCATTGAGTAGAGTCCATGGAGAGTTCTTGTGGTTAGAGTCAATTTGAAAGATAACTAGTGCAGGAGCACCCAGGAAGACAAGGTGGAGTAGGGTCACTGATAGGCCCTATGGTGGATTTGATGAAAAATGAAGACAAAAAAGACCTATAAGGTCTTTAAATGATGTAACATGGCCATGTGAGCCATAAAATGTTGTGAAATGCAATGTAATGGTCAAAAAGTGTAAAATTGCCATTTTGAGCAATTAGGCCTAGAAAAGGCTAAAATTGATTTTTTGGTGTATAACTATGTTTAGGTGGATAAAATATGTTTATAAGTTCATCTAATGACCATTTTAATGTTTTAGAAGGTTTATATATAGGTTTGGCAAGTTGACATACATAGTTATCAAACTTGACAACTTTGGAGCAACTTTTTGTTGTCAAAAAGTTGTCAAGAATGCAAAAAGTTGTCATAAGTTAGTTATAAGTTGGTTTTAGGTTGGATTTAGGCCTAGAAGGCCTTGGGGGTTATAAATGGATATAAAAAGTTGTCATAAATGGTTATAACTCGGGTTTGGAGTTTTGAAGCAATAAAAAACTAATTTTCATGTGTATTTTCCAGGTTTCCATGTTGAACAGTCTGATTTTCCATTGTTTTGAGTGATTTTATGAATTAGTTTTCATTCCTTCATGGTTGGAGATGTTTCTATAATTAAATAAGTTTATTTTGGCCTTGGTTTGAATTTATTTGGTTTTGTTTTGGTGAAGATGTCTAATTTCTTGTGAAAACAGTCATTTCCCTGCCCTAGGGTTAATAGTGAGCATGAAAATGTTTTATATTTTATTTCCAGATTGATCTAACCCAACAAATGGGTATTATGGTATATTATATTGTATATTTTTATATTTTTTGGTTTTAGGAGGCCATGTACAAGATGACATGTGCATTGTGGGAGTAAAGGTCTGAAATTTTAGGGGCAGACTGTTGCAGAAAATACAGTCCTGATATGGGGGCCATATCTCACATTTTTATCATTGGATTTTTCTGAGTTTTGGATATGTTTTGTATAACCAAGTTATGAAGAATTTCATTGGAGCGATCAAATAAATTTGTTCAGTTGCAAAAGTCATGGGTGATTGTGTAAGGGTCTATCAATATGGCAGCAAGGTGGTAGTTTTGCAATGATTTTTCTTTGTCAATGCATTGAGGCAGTTTGTAAAGTCTCAAAGGGTCATGTTTCTCTTGATTGAGTATTATGACACCATTTGTGTCAACTTGATCATCAAATAGTCTTGTATTGTTAATTTTGAGTTGGGTCCATTGAAGCTCCACATCAATAACTAGGGAAGCAATTAAGGCAGTTATTGGTTTACCTTCAACTGGTAGTAGGCCTGATAAAACAAAGAAAATACCTAATAAGGGAGTTATGGATTTAACCAGAGCCACATATGATAGAAGGCCACTTAGAGTGAATGATGTTAAGGATATAACTGTGAGATATGTGAGTATGGTACTAGGATACAAAGCAACTCATGCAAATAGACTGAATTTTATTTCTAGCCTTTGTATTCACAATGCACATGAGATGGTGAACAATAATGCTAAGATTGATGTGTGTGAATGGATTAAGGATGAATTAATTGAAAATTTGAAGAAGATTAAGGGAGACAAGAAAGGCACTTTCCATTTTGGAAACCTACTAGTATTCCTGATGCTATACTTTACCAAAGAGATACCCAGCGTAGGTCACAAAGATTTTGGTTATGACATCCCGATAGGAAGATAGATACATGAAGCTTTCATCGGTATGAGCACTGACAGTGTTAAGAACATCATAGGCTACTTCAAAACATTTCAAACTAATATGAGAGCAAGAGAGAGACTACCATAAAGCATAATTGATAAGTATGACAAGGAAATCTATTTTATCATTAAGAGAGATGAAACTTGGATGGAAGCAGCGAGCCCTAGAACTATTTGGGTTACTGAGATGGGTTATGAGGTAGACCAATTTTTTCTAGAGACATATTCTAAATCTCTACTTGATGCACCAAGGGAGCCATCTGAGAAATTCTTTGGAAATGCATAAACTATTGAGAGTAATATATCTATGCAAAAGAGGACAAAAAGAAGAGAAAAGTTTATCAGAGATGCCTCCAAGAAGGTCAAAGAAATCAAAGAAAATGTCATGAATATTAGTGGTATATCAGCAAGTGAGCTTGAAGGACTGCAACCTGAAGCACATGTTTCATTGGTTGTAACATCCTCCAATACTAATAGTGGTAAGGCTGTTGAGTTTAAAAGAGTGTAAAGGAAAAGGAATACCTCACCGGTACCTTCTCCTCCTCCTAAGAAAACCAGAACACTAAAGAAGAAGCAACAAGCAGTTAGGGAACCGAAGAAGAAGCTTACACCTAAGAAGAAACAGACATCGGTTACCCCCACACTGGATGATCTATTAAATGAGATTATAGAGGAAGGTAATCTGTCTAATGTAAATAAATGGTATAATTATTCCAATGATTTTGACAAAAACTTGAGAAAAAGAAGACAAGAATAAGGTCTAATGCTCGGGAACTAAAGGATAAACTTGGTCCGAGGTTGGATAGTCTTATTACTCAAAGAGTTGAAATATCTAAGGCAACAATTCAAGGAGAATGATCATCGGAGTAGGAAATGCACTATCTCACCGGTATGATCCAGCAAACAGAGGCAACACTAACTGACAGCAACAAGTTTATGCAGAGTTTGAATATGATTTTGGCAGACATCTTTTAGATTGTAACCAACCGGTTATAGACTTTGAGGTAGCATTTTTATACTCTTTTGATTATTTATGACATCCTTTGTCATTGATGTCAAAGGGGGAGTAGTGGTGAGAAAAATGCATGTACTGAGGAGATCACTTGCTCAAGGGGAGCATATCTTTTTGGTTTCAGTTTTGGGATAACAGTTTTGGATTTTTCTCATGAGTGTTGCCATCAATGCCAAAGAGGGAGATTGTTGGCATTCTACACTCTTACGAGAATATTTGATGTTGTCATTATTGGAAACCAACTGGAAACTCACCGGTAATTGGTTTCTACATGCCCGGTATCACAAACTTCATACACCCGCAGACACCGGCACCGACAGGCACTTACATTGGCATTTAGATTACATCGGCAACAAATCATATCGGCACTCCAGCTGACATGGGATGAACTTTTGTTTATTGTAATAGAATTATCTTTTGTAAGCCGACATGGTATATTGTAAAAGACTCATATATGTATGAGATCTTATAGGTCATTTTGGTAGTTGAGAGAAAGAGAGTAGAGGAGATGAGAGTAGAAGATATGTATGGTAGAAAATAATTGTTCAGTGGCAGTGAAGGTTTTTTTGATAAGGTATCTATCTGAGCTTAAACTGGTACTAAACCTAGCATTAGAGATGTTGTTTTGAGAAGTACATTGTATTGGATTTAATAATCCATTTTGTAGTCAGTGTGACTCTTCATTGAGAAATGAGCTCTAGGCTGTTGGCCTCCTTGCATGTGCAAGCCCCTTATTGTAAGTAGTATTTATTCATTAGCCAGTGAATAAATATTGTGGGTCACAAATACCACCGAGGTTTTTCCCACACCGGGTTTCCTCATTAAATATCTTGTGTTATGGTGTGTTTCTATGCTTTCTCTATTATTTTTGTTTACTGCAATAATTATTATTTACTGGTACACTATTTTGGGTTGCAAAGCTATAAATAAGTTTAAATATTTTGTAAACCGGTTAGACATTGATTCACCCTCCCCCTCTCAGTGTCTTTGGGACTGTCATTGAATCTAACAATTGGTATCAGAGCCTGGTCCTCTATTTGCAAAAGCCTAATAGCTTGAGGGAGATTCTGACATCGGTACAAATGGAGAACTTAAGAAAATAGTTGGAAGGAGCTCTTGAAGATTTTGATGCAAAAAAATTGAAGAATATCAAACTTGAAGATGATCTAAGGACTGCTAAGGAATTCATTAAAGGACTTCAAGAAAATCTGGTTATAGCACAAAATAAGAGAAAGGAACTTCATGAGAAGATGCAGAATGATGATGATGAAAAAGAGACTCTTAGAGACATTGCAAATAAGTTGAGACGAGAACAATAATATGAAAACTGAAATGCAAGATATGACCATGAGGTTATGTAAGGATATTGAAGACATCAAGAAGAATGAAGAAGACTTGACTAGGAGACTTGATGATGTTGGAAATCAAAATATGAGACTTGGTCAGGAAAATGATATGTTAAAGATAGATTTGATTCACATACAACATGATAAATATGAGCTTGTGAGACAAGTTTGAATTATGGAAAATCAGTTGGTTAGTGAAAATAAACACAAAGACAAATTCAAGAAAATTTCAGAAGAACTTGATGACATGCTTAAATGATAGAAACCTGATGGAGATACAAATGGACTTGGATTTGACCATGGAGAAAGCTTTGGTACTGCAAATAATCAAGATCAGAACAAACCGGTAAGACAACCTAATGCTTATAAATTTAATGGGAAATGTTTTAATTGCAACAAATATAGTCATAGAGCAAATCAGTGTAGATTTAGAAATCATCAGAATATAAACTCACCCATCGGTCAATGTTCCAAATGCAACAAAGTTGGTCATAATTCAGACAATTTCAAAATGAATGCGAAATGCTATGTTTGTGGAAGATTTGGGCATTTATCTAATCAATGCAGATCACAAACTAGTCAAAGATATGGAAAGACTAATTTTTCATTTCTAGTCGGTAATTTTTCCAATCCACAGACTTCCGCGAGATTGGGACCCAACTTTGAACTCCAACCCGAGAAAAGCTATCAATATGAATCTTCTATAATATTCTATGTTCAGATTATTCTTGTGTTTACATTACTATATACTTAGTAATCTTAGGTCTGATATCCCATTAGTAAGCTATGGATACTTGGATGTTTACGTCACATAGAAAGTGTTGGGATACTTTTAAAAAACATTATGCTAAAGGTTTAAGACTTATTTCACTTTGAGGGTTTAGTATAAAACCCTAAACCCTAAACCCTAAATCCTAGCCTTCCTACAATTTTTTTGTTTTTTTTGTTTGAGTGGTGACCTTCAAGAGCCAATTCTTGATGTTTTAAGTTATCTCTTAATCCCATCGTATCATTCGATGACCAGCCCCTTAGCATTAGCCATCTGGTTTCCCTTTCACCATGACCTCCATAATCACCATTTACCTCTACCAAGATCAAAGGTCGTAGAAGCCACATGATTGTGTGATTGCATTAACTTGCACAATAAGGCTAATTTTGTAATGTCGCTGCAGATGTGTCAAGGGATGACATAACTCTGAAAAGCTGTGCTCGAAGATCTTGAATGGTCCATGTTGGAACCTACATGGCTCGAAAGTGGTGGATGTCGATAGAGAAAGAAGGGCCCCACTTGAATAAGTCGTGCCCTAGGTGGACCAATGAATAACCACCACGTGGATAGCTAGGCCACGAAGCAAGGATGTGAGCCTAAGGCCCTGTCTCCTAAAAGGAGATAAACAATTATCACTTTGAGAAAGATCAATGACATGGATTGAATGTGCAACTATGTGATTAAATAAAGATGTAGGAAAATGCTAACCCCACAACTCTATAGATTATGTGGCATAAGGGCCCCACTCAAATGAGTCACTTCTTTGGTGGACCTGACGTGGATATAATACAACAACCTTCTATCAGATCGACAACTATGATTGTTGCACGATTGCACAATTGTTTCAAGATGCACCCATGGGCTAACTCCGCAACATCATTGTAGATGTGGCATGTTGGACCCACAAAAGAGAACGTTGAATGCTCAAGCCAATGAGAATGTAAACACATGGATAACTAGGCCACAGAGCATGGATGATTAAGTAATGAGATGGATTTTGGTATTACTAAGGTCGAAGAAAAATAAAATATAATAAAATCATTGATGTGTCAAGTTATGAGTCATCCTCAACTCATTGGCTCTTTCCTGCTATCATATTAGTATACATGCATGCAATTAACAACACCATTTGTCTCATTATGAGCCGAATTCCTCGTCTATTTTAGCACCAAAATTGTTCTAATTCTGGAGAAAGCTTGAATATGTCTATTTTTGCCATTCTGCCCATTATGACCTAAATTTTGCATCTATTTTAGCATTGAGATTCTTTTGATTTATTCTTATAGTGCTTTGTCTATGCTCTCAATTTTACTTTGTGTTTAGGTTTTCAAAGTTAAGGTCTTTGAGAGGCAGTAATTAATTATATGTTCATTATATTCCCTCTAGATTTCCACCCTTAAATCCTCAGTTGTTTATAGTAGTCTAAATTCAAATAATTCCACCTGTGTTAAGTTTTGAAGCTCTTTTACTGTTTCATTTAATTTTCTCGCAAAACCTTAACCCTAAAAATGACGGAATCCTCTAGTTTAGTAAAGTGAAAATTCTCTAAGGAAATTATAATCCAGCTCCCTGGATCCACTCAAACACAAAAGAGGTCAAGGCTAGTAGCAAGGTCAGATGAGTTCATTATTGATCACACTGCAAGCATCAGTGATACATTGATCCCACCATGGGGTTTCATTCTCTGGAGGATAGGATACAACAAGAAAAATTAAAGAGTCATGGTTTGCAATATCTAGACTTATAATTTGGGGAGACTTGTTGTACCGAATGTTTATGTGAACACAAATTTGATAGCCATGATTGCATCAAATTATAAGCCCACCACTAGGGAAATTGTAGTTGGTCAGGGTTGGAGGCTAATAGAGATTAACAGAGAAGTGATCAATGAGGTGTTCATGATCAACCCCAATGCTAATTGGGCTATCAATCCACAAGAGAAGGTATTAGAGTACAAGAAGAACGAACACGTTGGTACTATATTTGCATCCAAAATTTAAGAATAGGTTGGTACGATTTTTGCATCCAAAATTTAAAGGGGAATATAGACAATGTCAAAGCAGGCATCCCCTTAAAATGTAGACCTGTTTGCCAATTACTTTGTGGACACATACTATGCTCTTTGTCAAGTATGTGTTGGTGATGCCAAAGACTTGATACCAACTTGGATGCTAATGGTCTGTATTGATATCTAGAGAAGGGATATCAACAAACCTTTTGATTATGCCTTTGTGGTGGTCGAAGGTTTGCACAATGCCTTGTCTAATTTTAAAAGTGGAAAGTCCAACATTTTTAGGTAACATATTTACAAAGTTCTTAAAGTATGGAATCCTCATTTGAATATTATTACTATTATTAGAGGAGAGCCTCTCCCGGTTTAAGAATGGACCTATATCTAGAATTCACATTTGATTAGTCTAATTATTTGGTTTTGAGAATCTTTTTGTAAGCAAGCTTCTTAGTATTTTGTAGAATAAGGTTCAGTGGGGACTAACCCAAGAAGTTAAATAATTCCTCAGGCCTAAAGACCTTAAGCTTGAATTAGGAATCACTCATAATTGGGGGTCATGGTTTTACTTCAAGGACCATACTGTAGACACCTAAAAATGTCTCATTGATCATGTACTAATTATTCGTCTAATTGATTAAATAATTATTTAATTATTTAATTAAGTTAATTAATCTTATTCTTCTAATTTCATATTTCCTCATCACCTTACTAATTATTTCTATTTCCTATTCTATCACCAGTTAATCATTTTAACTATTTTCTAATGTTAATTAAATATTTATTATTTAATTAATTCTAATTTATTCCAAAATTTAAATAATCTTTATTACTTCAATAAATTAAATTTCAATTTCTATCTATAATCATCTAATCATTAACCCTTTTCTAAATATTAATTAAACGTTATTTAATTAATTATGATTTAAATCCTTTAATTCAAATAATCTTTATTATTTAATTAAAGTCCATTTCTAAAATAATTAAATAGTTTCTTTAAATTATTTAATTAACTAATTAATTCTTATAGTTCTTCAAATTCTAATTTCATTTATTTAATTCTTCCAATTCAAATACATGTGCATGATTTCAAAAATCAAATTGAAAATCAAAGTCAAGTTCTGAATATATTCAAATACTAAATTGAATTTATTTGAATTAAAATCTCATGCAAAGATTAAATTGAAAATCCAAGTTAAAGTGCAAGCACATGCTAAATTAATTAATTCAATCAATTAATTAATTAAATTAATTTTCTCTTCAATCTCTATTTCCGTCTTCTAGTTAGCTTTTTCTAAATAAAGCTTTCTTTGTCATCAATTAATTATCCTCCAATCATTCTTTTTCTTCCCTCAGTCAACTTTTTCTCAATCAGTTGACTCAATCAATTTATTCAATCTATTTTGTTTCACCTCTAAATCAGCAGTTCAACTATCAATTTTCATGTGAGCTCACCTAAGTTCCACCTCTTGATCAATCCATTCCACCTTTCAATCAATCCTCTCCAATTATCTATAAATTGAGCATTCAATCTCCATTTTCAACAATCACGAACTTTGAATATTTTTGTCAATTGCAGGTTGTCAGTGCAATATCTGAGAGCCACCATACCACAAAGAAGAGAAGAGCAATGGAAGTTATACGCAGTCACAAAATAGGTAGTTTTGATTGATTTAATTTATAATTCCTATTTCTTGCTTCTGTGTTATTTCATTGTCTGTTTGTTTGAATTCTTTGATTAGATAGGGATTTGTCATTTCCCTTTGATTCTAATTGATATTTTAAAGATGAATTTTACATGCTTACATTTTGGTGAACCCAACGTGAACAACAACTAATTAAACTTCTTTTTTTTCTATGTTATTTTTGCAGATCGCACAATTTTTTTTCTTTTTTTGTGGGTTGCACGGATTTTTTAAAAAAAAGATCTTTTCATCACGCATTTGCAGTTGCATCATCACGTAATTGCATATACAGGACTACACAATTGACCTTTCGGGGTCACGCAATTGACCTTTTAGGGTCACGCAATCGCCCTTTCAGGATCACGGAATCCACCTTTCAGGATCACGCGTTCGCTCTGATATTATTACGCATTCACTAGGAAAATTGTTGTTCTGATATTTTTTATTCTTATATCTTTTTTGTCCTCTGATCTGTGTAATTTCGCATGAAATTTAGTAAATTTGGAAACATATTATTTTTATTGCATGTTTTTGTTATAACAGTTTATGGCACGTAAGGTACAATTCAGGATTTCACATGCCAAAAGGACAAAGGAACAAAGAAGGCAGACCAGAAGCTATCAGAGAATTCTCAAAGCAAAAAAGAAGATACAAGATTAGGAAGACTAACCAACCATCAACAAATACAAAAACTTAGTTCTCTCATATCAGGTGAAATATAATGTGATTAACATTGAATAGATGATGAGAGATCTAGTTAGGGCCTCACAATCTGTTTTGTAGGTTTCTGATCAAATTTAGTTTCAATTTTTATTTTTTTGTGTTATCTGCATGTGTGTCATGTAATCACCTTGTTATCCTCATACAATCACCTTGTTATCATCACACAATCGACCTATTAGGATAATGGATTCGCCCTATTGGGATCACACAATCGATCTGACAGTATTATGCAAGCGTCTATTCAGGATCACGCAATCACACGGGTATCATCACACATTCGTTTCTGTTAATTTTGAATACTCTATTTTCTGTTGATTTGATTTTACTTCTAATCATTTGTTTGCATCCTGTGGTGAATTTATAGAAAGGATCAGATTAGTATTAGATCAATTACACTCATTCTCTCACACTTCATCTTTTGGTGCTTAAAATCAACATTGGTTAAAATTGACATGCATGTATAACACTTTAGTTTGGGATTAAAATTAACATTGGTTAAAATTGAGATGCATGTATAACACTTCAGTTTGGGCTTAAAATTAACATTGGTTAAAATTGACATGCATGTATAACACTTCAGTTTGGGCTTAAAATCAATAATGGTTAAAATTGACATCCATGCCTTCACATTTCAGTTTGGTGTTTAAAATTGACATGCACATGCATATTTAACACCTCAATTTGGGATTTAAAATGAATGTGAATCAAACTGCATATAGATTAACTCACATTTGATTTTCTTAAAGGAAAGAACTTATATCATGTTTGGGTTGGACCTACTATTGCATTAACTAACTTTCCACCCGCCTTCGAGGTCTTCGGAGAAAGGAAGGAGGTGACAATGAAACTCAATTTTATTTTATTTCACATAGAGAGGGGTATCTTTTACTGGGGATTTCATCATCCCACTGAGGTACTTTGAATTGGGATGCATTGGGGCTATCATCTCTCCCAACATACTCTCGAGTGGGTTTTTTGAGCTGCTATATAAACATACTGGTCAAGCGGCTAGAGTGTTGAGTGAATTCGATGTATGTGGGGTCCTTCCCTACACCGATAAGCTCAACTAAAGTCTTAAGTGGCTTTCTCTAAGAATCTTTCATTGGATCAAGACCCCTTCAAATTTTACAATAAGAACCAACTTAGTAGCCCAAAACCCTACATTCAATGATTCTGGGAGTGTGGATCGTACCCCATAGATACCCTTCATGTAACTTGCATTATGATACATAAATCCCTCAGTTATAAGATCTTCATATCTTCAAGGTAAGAGAGACTGGCATGCCCGAGAAGTGTGTTCCATGGAGTGGAGCCAGTGCTTCCAGACTCTGTATTTGGTCATTTTGTTTCTGTATTTCATAAGGGCCTCATTTGAATGGTTTCCAATTTCCAGCCTAAGATTGTCTTCTGTGTCCTTTTATGTATCGTTGTATCAAACCAGTATTGAGTCAGTTATTTGGGCTATTTCAAGCCTTATCTTGTGTATCTCTGAATTTTCTTTGATTGTTTTAAAACCAGTTCAGGCAGCTATATTTACCTCCAAACAATTGTTCTCAGACTTGGCAAAACACCAAACTCGTCCTATACACGGAACTATTGAAAACAAAGTCCATTGTTTAAAATGTCAAAACTAAAAGGTTTATACACTTGTGAGCAAAGGTATTCCTTGCATAGTCCTTATTTACGTCCTTACTATCATCCTAAGTCCTTGCATAGTCCTCATTTATGTCCTTACTATCATCCTAAGTCCTTGCATAGTCCTCATTTACAGCCTTACTATCATCTTACGTCCTTCCATAGTCCTCATTTACATCCTAAGTCCTTGCAAAGTCCTCATTATCATCCTTATATAGGTCCTTGTCTAGACCTCATATACGTTTGTCTTAGTCCATCATCATTTTCATAATCATCCCGCAAAGTCGTAGCATGCATCTGAATGGGTCTCCTAGGTGATGGTTTGCTCCCCTTCGAGCAACCTAATCTCTAGTGCCAAACAACGGTCAATGAGAAATCATTGAAGGTCTAGCTAACTCATCCTGGGACTGAAGGAGAAACGCACCCCAGTATATAGGAGTCGAGTACAAGATAAATATCGAGTATAAAATTTCTCATAGGATTGATAGAGAAATTATTGCAGAACATCTAAGAGAAGATTTTGAAAAATTTGCACTACAGAAATGCCGAAATACTCAACAAGTCTCATGCCAAAATCCCCAACAGAGAGTCTAGTCTGGTCTTGCATACCTCATACCTAGGTCTAGATTCTAGTAGTAGTTGTCATCTTGCATAAGGTTCTAAAACCACCCTCATATAGAAGTCTTAAATGCCTGTCACAAGGTCACAAAAGGCAAAAGGCACAATGGACCCAAACAACGACGTGTCAGTAAACCCAACTTGGAATATGGACATATCAACTAGTCAACAGTCAGGTTCTCAGGCAATGTCTACATTACATGAATTACAACAACATTTAACACGAGAAGAAATTGAGTTAGCACAACAAGATCCACATGTCCTTATGATCTTAGATGCACTTATACATAGTGATAGGGACAAATATCTCTCGTTGTTATTACAAAATGGGGCAAAATTGCTTGAGGATTTTGATGTCAAAATGATCTTAACACCAAGAAAGACTTAAGGTCAAGATAACAGTCAAATACCGCATATAACATAAATGCAAGCACCGACCTCCAGTTTTCCTCAGAATGCACCTACGTAAACAAATGTCAGTAAAAATACAAATTCTCAATCAAGTGTGTCATCCTCAACAACAGATGTCAGCACACCGACACAAAGCATAGAGATAATATCAAGTGTCTCAACACCTATTCAAACACAAATTACTCATACAACAAGTGCAACCCAACCTCCAGTTTCCTATTCCATAGGATGAACATATAGTCACCAAAATGCAAATCTAGGTATTACAAATACAACAAGTACAACTCAGCCTAACATGGGTTCACATATCAACTATTTCACAATACCTAGTGGAACGTACAACATGAGGAATTATAATCATGGTACCTTCCAACAACCTCCTAGTTATGCTACCACAAATCCTTTTGTGGGACATACACAAACACAAGGTGTACCTTTGGCACACACGGATATTCTGACACGACAGTTACAAAATTTACAACAATAGGTAACTACTATGCAAACTGGTAATGATAAAAAGAGCTACACACTGCAAGACTTATGTCCTTATCCTTTTGATCACACATTGTACATTCCGCCTTACCCACAACATTTTGAAACGTCAAAATGTAGACATATAAAAATATAGACGTATAAAAATGACCATATTCCTAAATGAATATTTTATATTCATTTCTCTATTTGATTAAATCTAATTTAATTAAATTATCCACATTCTTCTATTTTATTAAGTAAATTACTCAATTTATTTAAATAAAATTCACTATACCCATTTAATGAATAAATCATTTTATTCAATTAAATCCCCCTATCCACTTTTAATTAAATTCAAATTTAATTAAATAGTTATCCTAAATTGAATAAATCTAATTTATTTAATTTCCCCAAATTGTAACCAAATTGAATTAAATTACTTTATTTCAATTAAATCCTATTATCCCTCCATCCACTTGCAAAATCCCAAACCCCTTTCTAATCCCTTCTAGAATCTTCTAATCACTTGTAATTAACCTAACCCCTCCTCTAAACTTTTTCACATCCCTAAGCAAAGGGAAGTCACTTCTCAAAACCTCAAAGTCTTTGATAACCATTAAAGGATTTCAACCTTCAACCACTTAATTTCTCAAAGTCTTTGATAACCATTGAAGGCTTCCAACCTTCAACCACTTAATCCCCCAAAGTCTCCAAAAACCATTAATGGTTAGCTCAAACGCTCCTACATGGTTAAAACATTTGTTTTGACTCAACCTTTACCCAACCCAAAGGTCTCATCAGGCCTTTAATGCTTTGACCATGATTATCTCTTAATCATTTGCACAAAGGTTTATCCTTGGATTAACTCTTAATCCAGTGGGTAATCCTAACTTAGACTTGACCCTTACCCTCTAGATAACTATGAGGTCTTCTCAGGCACTTAATGTCTCCAACCCCTTTTCTCAACTAGTCTTATGTTGACACTTGTCACCATTTCATTGGTGCAATTTGCAAACATGGATCCCCAACTTTCAAACTCAACCCTTGATTAAATCATTCGATCCTGACCATCCATTGCCCTATTTTTTCTATAAATAGAGCTCTCACTCCTCCATTTAACAATCATCCTCTAAATTTGAAGTATCACACTTATGCTCAAATACATTCAAGCTTTCATATCATTTTTATGCTCATCATTTTAGCCTCTCTTTAGAATAGAAATTAGTCTAAATATGCATGTTTAGAGTACTTTCTTTATCATTTAGCTCAATCATAGACTAAATATATCATGTTAGGACAGTATTCATACTAACCTTGTCATCTTATCATATAGTTTATTGCATTTCTAGAATCATACATAGCTTAACATATCTTTCATACTAAAATCTATCAAAGCATCCC
The DNA here is from genome assembly GCF_030272615.1 of Cryptomeria japonica. Taxonomy (NCBI): domain Eukaryota; kingdom Viridiplantae; phylum Streptophyta; class Pinopsida; order Cupressales; family Cupressaceae; genus Cryptomeria; species Cryptomeria japonica. The sequence goes on along the minus strand of NC_081408.1, from coordinate 696,473,723 downwards.
TCGTTCTTGCATTTGCCATCCCTGAACCATTTTGCTCAGTGATCTGAGAGCAAAAACATTGGTTTGAGGGACATTGTGAGATAGAGAACCATGGGACCCTCCTTGGGAAACTGAGTAATACTTCCTTACTCCATAGCTTGCACCAAGAAGTCCTATGTGTGTGTGTGGACTAGTATCTAACAATATTTTCACATATTGAGATTCATCAGCCCACTTTTCCCGCATACATTTCTGGCAGCCACTGTGGGGCCCGACCCCAAATATCATATCAATTTTTGAAACTAATCACTTTTGCAGGTCCGCAAGAAACAGGAATCAACGCGTGGGAAACATTCCCTAACGCGTGGGAAACAGTATAGCGCATCCCGCTTACTATTTAGCGCGTGGGGTCTATCCTCTAGCGCTTGAAGTCCTTTCTTTAGCGCATAACTCCCACTAATATTTTCCTATAGGTCTCGATGCGGGAGAAACACAGAGTAGCGCATGCAGTAAACAACATAGCGCATCTGGTCCACTGTTCAGCGCTTGTAGACCATCATCTAGCGCATGCCGGGAATAAATTAGCGCATCAAATAACCAAATTTTTCCTACAGATCTTAGTGCGGAAATAAAACAGAGTAGCGCATCCGATTAATAGTCTAGCGCATCCCGTTTACTATTTAGTGCGTGTGGTCTATACTCTAGCGCGTGGAGTCCTTTCTTTAGCGCATGACTTCCACTAATATTTTCCTGTAGGTCTCGACGCGGGAGAAAAACATAATAGTGCATCGAGAAAACAACTTAGCGCATTGGGGGCACTTCTTAGCACGTAGGTTCTTTTTTTTAGTGCATAGACATCATTTCTTTTTTGAGAGGGGTTTCAGACCTCTAGGAGTTATAATGCAAAATCTAGTTTTTGGAAGATCTTCCAAATTTCAGACTTAGTCAAATTTCAGGGCATTTCAGGATCAGGATTGTAAAATTTGTAACCAAGATCAGAATTTAGGCTTGTGTAAGCCCACACTAACATTTGATCACATACTATGTGCAGGTTCTAATCTTTTTTGTGCAAGGGAAGGAGTTAGTTTAGAGGGTTTAAGTTTCTTTTTTTACTTTCTTTCAACAAAAATTGGTTAAAAAGAACTCACTCTCCTTTTTGCAAAAGTTAAAATAAACCTCATCATTTCATTTGGATGCATAAAATGAACTTCATACCTTCCTTTTTGGTGTTTTAAAAGAAACTTCATCTTTTCTTTATTGCAAGGTAAAAAGAACAAACAATTTCATATTTGTTTTCTTGCAAGATTAGAGGAAAAACACTTCATTTTGGAAGCTGTAAAAAAAGAACCAACAATCTTTACTTTGGCAAAAGTTTTAAAAACAACCTCACCATCCTTTGGTGTTTAAAAGGATTCACTTCATTTTGCAAAGTAAAAGAACCTCATCTTCATTTTGTGCAAGGCAAAGAGGGAAAGTTTTCCCCTATCGACTTTAATTTTGTTAACCAAACATGATGATTTACTTTGTTGACCAGGCTTGTTTTACAAAAGTTTTGGAAATACACACTTTGCTATGAAAGGTTAAAAAGAACATCATGCTTGTTGGAGCAACATCTCCAAATAGAAGTTAGCAAATCATTGTCTTGAAGGCTAAAAAGAACCTTGTTTGCCTTGTCTCGAAAGTGGAAGGTATATGCTCTCCCCATAACTGGGTGACCAAAAAGCCAAACCACTCTTAAGCTTTCTGTACTTCAAGCAATAAATCCTTTAGCAGGCCTACCTTCCCGAGGGGTTGAAAAACTCTTAAAGCTATTCTTTGGCCGATGTGAGGGGAACGACCTAAGTGGGGAACAACTTTGACGCCAAGTATTCCAACCCACTATAATCAAAAGTGAAAAGTGATGAAAGTCCTTTTCAATGGTTGCGTGCAGCGATTAGCCTTCCCCCAATATCCTTGAGATACATAAAGCCTTTGTTCTAAAGGTTGGGAAGCCTCCTAAGGGGGTTTATCACTGACGGTCAAACAGGAAGCTTGATTACGAACCATAGCATTAGAAACTTTGAACCGAGTCAGTCGCCAAACATTGGCAATATCATAGTGCAAGGGTGGGGAAGAATCCGCCCCCAAGATTACTCACCATATATCTCCCAAGATAACTACTCAATTGTGAAGCAATTCACTTTGAGTTAAATTCTGGCAAAAGGCAAAAAAATGGGCACCCCCTAGGGGGTGACAAGGCTGTTTGAGCTGACAGAGTATCGAGACTAGCGGGCTATGATATTGTTAATGACCTTTGAATAAAGAGTCTATTTGATGTGTCTTTTGTTGTAGATCAAACCAATGATAACATCAAGGATTTGAACACATCCTCAAAAGAATATACACTCAATGTTTAGCATTAGGATGATCATTGTCTTCATGTGTGCTATGTATTTTTGTCACAAATGTTAAAATATCTTGCAAAGTATCCAACAATCAAACTCAAAAGTCAGTTCAAACAAGGAAAAATCATAAAGTGGAGAAGATTTCCATATCCAACAAAACATCTTTTGAGATGGTTATCAACATTTCAACTATCTTTAGGAAAGACTTTCATCCAACAAGATTAGGGGAATATCAAACCAAGTAATCAAGATTTTATCTGTTCGACTTAGTAAGCTTGAGTATCCAAAAAAGAAATCATCCATCAAAATCACAAGTGTTAAAAAAAAAAAAAAAAATCCAAAAATCATAGAAATTCAACCAAGTCAAAATATATCAGGGCAGTTTAGCGCATAAGAGAAACTTCTTAGTGCGTAGAGTATTTCTATTAGCGCATCCAAACCTCAAATTAGCGCGTTGGGTTAAAAAAGTAGCGTTTTCATCTTAAGGCAAAACAATGTAAAATCCTTTAGCTCATCCGAAAAATAGTCTAGTGCGTGGCAGCAATAGCTTAGCATGTGGAAACCAAACATTAGCGCATAAAGTCAAACAGTTAGTGCGTGACTAGCCCAGGATAGCGCATAGCATTTTCAACAGCTGCAAAAACAATTTTAACTGTCCAAAAACTTTAGCACGTTGGGTGACTATTTTAGCGCATAGAATAATTTCAGTAGCGCATGTAGACTCTGTTCTAGCGCGTGATCAAAAACAGAAAAACAGAGAGCAAAACCGGAAATTTTTTGAAATTTTCAAAAACATTTTTTAGAAGCCTTTTTTATCAACATCAGTTTTCATCAAACCAGAGTGACAAAAACAAACCATTAAAACTATTTCTCAAGCTAAATTTGTGCCAAAATGAACGTTGTCAGAATCCTAAATGAATCGTGCAATAGAGGATGTCTCTCCTATCATAATCCAGAAATCTCATCATCAGTATCAACAGAATCCTTTACCATCTTACGGATTTTTATCTCAAAACACTTGTTTAAAATTTTTAAATTGTCAAATCAAGTTTCCAGATCGGGAAACTTTTATCCATATCATTTGACACGCTTTGTCATGAAGGGGCATCTAAAAGCCTTCACTTTGATAGAGTAAGATTTGAAATTTTCAAAAACAAGAATCAACTGAATCCAAACCAATCAAAGGAAACCATTGGTCACTCATGCATGACTAATCCTCATATTCTGAGAAGAAAGAACCTTTATCGTAACATCACGTTGAAGAAACAACAACCTAGTTTTTCCAAATTCATCAAAAGAAACAAGTTCTTATACATCAATCGTCAACTATTCAAATCTCATCGGGTATTCCTTCATCACATCAAACATTATATCCAAAACAAATCCAACACATTTGACAAAGAACCCTTGAAGACAAGAGCATACTGTCAAAAGAAGTTTTCAAATGAAGTATCTCAATCCAAACATCGAAGGAAACCATTGATCATTTGTATATGACCACTCCTCATATTTTGAGACGAACAAGTCTTCATCACAAAACTAAGTTAAAGAAGAGACAACCTAGTCCTAGGGCCCTTACCAAAAGGAGTAAATTTCTCTACATCAACCTATCAAAAACATCAACTTTGATCATTCATATGACCATTCATCATCAAACCGAGAAAAAGGAAACTCAGTCAAAGGAAATGAGTTCTAGCATAAATCAAGATCACGATATCATGGCTCTCCAATCTAATCCCATTTTTGATCAAGATCCCACCTATCAAGAATCTTATGATGATCCCCTAAAATTTTGGTATTCCATCCACGATGACCCTCTTTCATCTCAAGAGCAGAGTCCCATTCAACATCCATCTCTTAAGCAAAATCATGATATTCCTTCCATATCCTCCACTATTCTAATTCAAAATCAAGAGAAAAGAACAAATTCAAATGATCCTACTCCAAGTCAAGATCAAGATCAAGGAATCTCTTCATCTTCCAAATCTATCTTAAGTCCTTTCATTCCAAAGTCAAACTCTTCATCCTCCAAATCTATCTTAGGTCCTTTCATTCCAAAGTCAATCTCTTCCTCCTCCAAATCTATCTTAGGTCCTTTCAATCCAAAGTCAAACTCTTCTTCTTCTAAATCTATCTTAGGTCCTTTCATTCCACAATCAAACTCTTCATCCCTTTCATCCATCTTGGGTCCTTACCTCCCTCCATCCACAAATCCATCACCTCAAATGATCCATAAGAAAGATCAACGAGGAGCACATCTTTGAACTTCTTTCAACCCTCTATCTAAACATCTTTCCAAAATATTCTTCTATCATTTTCTTTATCTATTTTGGGTCCTTCTGTCCCAAAATTCAATTTTCCTCCATCTCTTCATCACTTCTCAAGTACCAACACTCATCCTGAAAACATTTCTATCTATTCTTGCACAAATCTTCAAGCATTCTATCTATTATCCAACACCTCTTTTCTATCCTTCCATCCCTTTCATTCAATCCTTTGCATAAATCCTTCATCTGTGAAAAAGGAATTTGTGTCATTTTGTCACATACTTGCCCATGCTCGAATCTCATGTTCAGTCCTTTTCCTAGATATCTATTCATGAAATGCTTTAGAATCCAAGGTTGTTCCTCTTTAACATTTTCTTTTGGTTGGGATACACACTCAATCCAAAAAAGAACCACTTATCGTATCTTGGTACCGACATCTTTTGATTACTATATCTCATACACTTAATCGATTTCTCTAAATCATTGTGATCTCTTAAATTGAAGACATGGCTAGTGAAAAATCTAAAATCTTGCTTCAGTGCCACTGTAATTATCAAACCCATGTAAGTTTCATCACTTACAAGCCAATGCAAGAAAAATAAAAAAAATAAAGAAAAAAAAAGAAATATCAAAAGCATGAGCAAGAAAATGAATATCAAGAAAAGCAAAATGCAATGAAATCCAATATCAAAATGATTGGCTATGGGAACATGCAAGTACCTCCATTGGGGCTATGGATGCCTGGCTGGCAATGGAGCAATATTTGTGAGATTACAGCGATAACCTCGTCGGGGCTATGGACGCTCGCTGGCAGCGAGGCTCTATCCAGGATGCTTTTGAAGTCAAGGTAACTCATGTAGCTAGCCATGTTGGATTCTGAAGATTACAATGATCCTATGAGCCAGAATGAACCCACTTGCACACACATGGGTAATCAAAGACTAAGTACCTTGATCCAGTTTGAGATTCTTATTCCCTTTTGAGTCTGCTTCCTAGTTGCTAGAAATGTTCAGTTGAAATTTCCAGAGGTTCTAAGTGTGGGTTGGGTCTCTATCTTTGAAAAGTTCAAGAACACTTATTCAGATGATGCTAAATGTTGTGACAATCTTACATATCACCTTTTTGCAAATAGAAACCTCTATGCTTGGGGGCAAAGTTCATCCACTCTATTCTTCCTACCATATCTCCCATGTCCTCTAATCCATATCCCTTATCCTATCTATTCATATCTTCTATCATCCAATTATTTCTACAATCTTGCTTCACTCTAATCCATATCCCTTATCCTATCTATTCATTTCTTCTATCATCCAATTATTTCTACAATCTTGCTTCACTCTAATTCATATCTATCTATCCTATCTATTCATTGCTTCCATCATCCAGTGCTATCTATATCCTATCTCTATCCATATCCCCTTTTTCATCCTTGATCTTGATCAAAACTATGGACAACAAATCTATTTCCACCTCAATGGTTCAGTCATCCATTCATCCATTCCTTGTCTTGATATACATTGGGGCAACCAAATACATCTTTCTTCTAATCCAAAAAATAAAAAAAAATAAAAATATCCAAAAACTCAAAAAAAAAATCAAAATATCCAAAAACTCAAAAAAAAATAAATAAATAAAAAAAAAAAAAAAAAAAAAATCAAAATATCCAAAAACTAAAAATCAAAAAAATAAAAAATTTAAAAAAATTAAAAAATTAAAAAAATAAAAAATAAAATCAAAGCATGAACACATGGACCATCCATCAAATCAGATCAACAACAGGAAAACTCTCAAAGTCTGCAATCAAACTTATCACATGTCTTGTTAATCAATTCATTACTTGAAATCAACATCAACATCAAACATGTCTTATACAAGGATAGGTACACTCGAAACCAGATAGATCGGTCTTATATGGGGTACTCACTCTTTGAAACCAGACATTCCTATCAATCATCAAGTCTTGATAATCAATCCATCTATCAACATCAACATCAACATGTCTTATACAAGGATAGGTACACTCGAAACCAGACAGATCAGTCTTATATGGGGTACTCACTCTTTGAAACCAGACATTCTTATCAATCATCAACCAAATCATAACAATGACATCAATCAGTATGACTGCTGGATTTTATTATAGTTAGCCTTATCTTTATCAATTGATGGAAATACATGTTTCACAAATCATATTGTACATATCATATCCACCCATCTAAGGCATCACCAGAAATTCACAAATACTTATCAATCTTGGACATACTTAGTGTAGTCACTATCCTTGGTTTATCTGAAACAATTATCCAAATAATATCCCACCATGGCTTGGTGATCAATGTACATATCCATATCAAATTAGTATCAACAATAAGGGGCAAAATCCTGACCTCGCTAGGGACATTTCACCTTCAAGATTTTCAACATCAGACCAAAAATATAGCAAGACAACAAGGATCAAAACAACCAACAAATGCCAAATGACCATGCAAGAAGGCTAAACATCACAGACTTGAACTGATTTCAACTAAACAAAAATCTATTTGCAAGATGTTTTAATTGACAAGAATACATTCTAATAGCATGCATGATTACTTATGGTTGTTAATTTTTGCTTATCATATCTCCTAAGTGACTCAAGGATGTCTTACGACTAGAGAAGCAAGGAAGGAATGTGATGTTTTATTTGTCTTCTATCTATGAGTGAAATCTTTTATCATACAAATTTGTCCTACGAAGCAATCAGGTGGCATATTGTTGAGGACATTTCGGATTTGTATGGGACAAAGGTTAACTCTTGTCTGTTTACGCAATCCGCACTCTGGTCGTCCTGGTTCAATTATACCTTGACACTTGTCCTATCTTGCAAAATCAAAAATCATGTAAATTTTTCTTAGGTCGTTATGGTTCAATTATACCATTATGCCTGTATAAATTTTCAACATATTCTAAACAAATCAATGCTCAATGATGATACCTACAAAGAAAGCAAACAAATATGGCTATATCGGATGGCAAATGCAGAATGAGGATGCTACCAAAAACATAGTTGCATATCATTTTACAAATAGTTGCATATCATTTTACAATTAGTTGCATATCATATCATACATCTCATTTTCAACATATCATTCATCATTCATCATTGCATCCCTCGCATGCATATCTATCACATCATCATGGAATCTTTCTTCACTTTCATATCTCTATCATTCTTCCAAACTATCTTCTATCATTCTTCCAAACTATCTTCTATCATTCTTCTAAACTATCTCTATCATTCTTCCAAACTATCTTCTATCATTCTTCCAAACTATCTTCTATCATGTCTTATACAGGATATATTGTTCCTAAAACCAGGCATTTTGATCGGTCTTATACAGGATATATCATTCCTGAAACCAGACACTCGATCATCCATGTCTTATACAGGCAGTATCATTCTTGAAACCAGATTCTTGATCATCCATGTCTTATACAGGCAGTATCATTCTTGAAACCAGATGCTTGATCATCCATGTCTTATACAGGCAGTATCATTCTTGAAACCAGATGCTCAATCATCCATGTCTTATACAGGAGGTGTCATACCTGAAACCATACTTGCTCTCATCAATCTAATCAATCTTATCAAACCCATGCATGCCATCACTATCTACTCTTCTATCTTTCAAACAACATTCTTCTTCTTTCGAGAGATCATTCATGCTTTGTGTGCACGAATGATCTCCCGAGGGGGCATTATCATATCAAATCTCAACATCAAATCCAATATCAGTTTCCACATCAAAACAAAGCTATCAAAATCAAACTTACATCAACAACATGGAACAATTTTCTCATCTACATCAAGTTCAAAATCCTCTCATTTCATATCAACTTGTAAAACAACTCAAGTTATCACAAACCATATCAAAACTTGTAACACAACTCAAGTCTCCATAATCACATAAACTTGTAAAACAACTCAAGTTTCCCACCCATATTAGCTTGTAACACAACTCAAGTTTCCAACCCATATCAGCTTGTAACATAGCTCAAGTTTCCAACCCATATCAACTTGTAACACAAATCAGGCTTCACACATTGAACTTGAAACAAGGTACGCAACTCATCAAATCAAATTAAAAAATTTCAAAAAAATTGATTCATCTCCCGAGGGGGCATCACCATCAAATATCGAATCTGGGGCATCACATCAAATCAAATCTGGGGCATCACTGGCAAATCATAAGAGCAACACAAAAATTGCATTTGATCATAAATCACTAAAACACATCATTTTCTTTGAAATAACATGTGCACACACGTCACTTCAAAGAGGGGCAAAATGTAGACGTATAAAAATGACCATATTCCTAAATGAATATTTTATATTCATTTTTCTATTTGATTAAATCTAATTTAATTAAATTATCCACATTCTTCTATTTTATTAAGTAAATTACTCAATTTATTTAAATAAAATTCACTATACACATTTAATGAATAAATCATTTTATTCAATTAAATCCCCCTATCCACTTTTAATTAAATTCAAATTTAGTTAAATAGTTATCCTAAATTGAATAAATCTAATTTATTTAATTTCCCCAAATTGTAACCAAATTGAATTAAATTACTTTATTTCAATTAAATCCTATTATCCCTCCATCCACTTGCAAAATCCCAAACCCCTTTCTAATCCCTTCTAGAATCTTCTAATCACTTCTAATTAACCTAACTCCTCCTCTAAACTTTGTCACATCCCTAAGCAAAGGGAAGTCACTTCTCAAAACCTCAAAGTCTTTGATAACCATTAAAGGCTTTCAACCTTCAACCAATTAATTTCTCAAAGTCTTTGATAACCATTGAAGGCTTCCAACCTTCAACCACTTAATCCCCCAAAGTCTCCAAAAACCATTAATGGTTAACTCAAACCCTCCTACATGGTTAAAACATTTGTTTTGACTCAACCTTTACCCAACCCAAAGGTCTCATTAGGCCTTTAATGATTTGACCATTATTATCTCTTAATCATTTGCACAAAGGTTTATCCTTGGATTAACTCTTAATCCAGTGGGTAATCCTAACTTAGACTTGACCCTTACCCTCTAGATAACCATGAGGTATTCTCAGGCACTTAATGTCTCCAAACCCTTTTCTCAACCAGTCTTATGTTGACACTTGTCACCATTTCATTGGTGCAATTTGCAAACATGGATTCCCAACTTTCAAACTCAACCCTTGATTAAATCATTCGATCCTGACCATCCATTGCCCTATTTTTTCTATAAATAGAGCTCTCACTCCTCCATTTAACAATCATCCTCTAAATTTGAAGTATCACACTTATGCTCAAATACATTCAAGCTTTCATATCATTTTTATGCTCATCATTTTAGCCTCTCTTTAGAATAGAAATTAGTCTAAATATGCATGTTTAGAGTACTTTCTTTATCATTTAGCTCAATCATAGACTAAATATATCATGTTAGGATAGTATTCATACTAACCTTGTCATCTTATCATCTAGTTTATTGCATTTCTAGAAGCATACATAGCTTAACATATCTTTCATACCAAAATCTATCAAAGCATCCCTCGTTCTTGCATTTGCCATCCCTGAACCATTTTGCTCAGTGATCTGAGAGCAAAAACATTGGTTTGAGGGACATTGTGAGATAGAGAACCATGGGAACCTCCTTGGGAAACTGAGTAATACTTCCTTACTCCATAGCTTGCACCAAGAAGTACTGTGTGTGTGTGTGGACTAGTATCTAACAATATTTTCACATATTGAGTTTCATCAGCCCATTTTTCCCGCATACAGAACGTACAACATGAGGAATTATAATCATGGTACCTTCCAACAACCTGCTAGTTATGCTACCAGAAATCATTTTGTGGGACATACACAAACACAAGGTGTACCTTTGGCACACATGGATATTCTGACACGACAGTTACACAATTTGCAACAACGGGTAACTACTATGCAAACTGGTAATGATAAAAAGAGCTACACACTACAAGACTTATGTCCTTATCCTTTTGATCACACATTGTACATTCCGCCTTACCCACAACATTTTGAAACGTCAAAATTTGACAGACACTGAGGGAAAGGCGATCCTAGAGACCACATCAAAGAATTTTTTATGGCATGCATAGAGGTTGAAAATAGAGGACACTTACCTAATGAGGCTATTTCCTAAAAGTTTTGGAGGCCCAGCCTTAGAGTGGTTTTCACATTTACCACCAACCATCACATCATGGGGAGAATTAACTGAACACTTTATTGCAAACTTTTCACATAACATTGAAACCCCGGTCACTTTAATGCACTTGTGTGCTGCGAAACAATATGAGAATGAAACATTTGCATCCTTCATACAATGATCGAGGGCTCTCTATAGGAGATGGAAAATAATTATTCCAGAAATAGAGCAAGTGGATATGTTCACAGAAAACTTGATCCCTAAGATTAAATATCTGATACAAATGCAATGTTTAACCACATTTAAACAAATCACAAAAAAAACTCTAAAGTCTGAGAAAGGGCTAGTGGAACAAGGTCTTATTAAGTATGGCAACACCAACAATAATGACAAACCCAATTTTTGGTCAAAAAACAAGAATATGACCAACGATGGTGTTGTAGACATCCAAACAGTAAATAGAACTCAACTGATTTTATCTTTAGGCACGAGTCAATCATCAAATCCACAAATGAATAATAACACTTCATCAACAAATGTAAATGCTACGCAAAACATGAACACAAAGTACCCCAGGATAAATGCTCCAAGAAGGAATTACACACCTCTAGGAGAACCTATTGAGTCAGTGCTCAAAAAGTTAATACAGACAAACATGATCACTTTACCAGAAATAAGAGTATACAAACCAAGTCCTTTCAAACCCACATGGTGGAATGATAATGATTTATGTGATTATCATCGAACTAAAGGTCACAAAATGGCAAGTTGCTATAAGTTGAAAAAATTGGTCCAAGATATGATAGACGAAGGCAACATCACGATCGATGTAGATAAAACCTCAGCAAACACAAATCACACAATCTTTAAGGATCCATTTGTTAAGCATGACAAAGGGAAGGCTACTACATTAGGAACTCAAGATAATACAGCTAACTACACAAAGGTCTCATATGACTACACTATTCATGCCATTAGCTTGAGAGATGTGGTAAACAATAATTCACAAGAAACACATGATCAAGATGACAAATATCTAGGGACTCACCCAAATGATAACCAAATTTGTATGTTGTCAGAAGCACCAAAACACGATAAAGACAAAAACTTCTATCTCAAGGATTGGGGGCATGATGAATCATTTCATTCAGGATGGTTTCAAGATGAACTTATAGAACAAATCATGGATATGCAACCTCCATCAACAGTTAAACAAGTAAGAGGGTTACAAGGAAGACTGCAATCCATAAGGAGATTCAGAGCACAAATGGTAGATAAATATCATATGTTCCAACACTTACTCAGGAAAGGAGTTACTTTTAAATGGATAGAACAATGCCAGGAAGCTTTCCAAGCTCTGAAATAATATCTTGTTACTATATATATCAAGGACAAACTCAACTCTAGGAGCTTTGTTGGCAAAACATGATGAGCAAGGAAAAGAAAGAGCTATTTAATATATAAGTAGAACCTTGATCGGCTATGAGCTTAATTACACTCCTATAGAATGAGCATGTTTAGCCATAATCTTCGCATCTCAAAAGCTGAGACATTACATGCTAAGTCACAAGGTGCAACTCATTGCATGCTTTGATCAACTCAAGTACATATTGAGCAGAGCAACATTGATCGAGAGATTGGCTAAGTGTGCCATGATCATGGGTGAGTTTGGTATAGAGTACACAGACATAAATACCATCAAAGGAAAAATTATAGCAGATCAGTTAGCAGAGGCTCCTTTACAAGACAGTCACCCATTGCTCATAGAATTTCCAAATGAATCAATATTTACATTGACAGCATATATAATGTGGATTATTTTCATCACCCTTCAAGTTGATTCTATCCCTAAGTCATTTATGATAAATTTTACATGCACGAACAATATAGCCGAATATGAAGCTCTCCTCATAGGACTTCGTATAGCTGTACAGTGGAGAATAAAAGAATTACAGGTCTTTGGTGACTCACAACTGATTGTAAACCAAGTTAATAATGACTACAATACAAAAGATGACAAACTCCTGCCTTATAAGCAAATGGTAGAAGATTACAAAGAGTATTTCAGCAAAATCACTTTCGAACAGATTCCAAGGATACAAAACAAGGAAGCTGATGCCATGGTTACAGTAGGATCTCTTTAAAATATGCCTGCTAATGAAACTCATTTTGAGTTTATTATAAAATAGTTAATGATACCAACATATGAGACTCCCTCAACAGAATATGTGTGTGTGATTGTGGGTCTAGAATCCCCTTGGTACAATGAAATATATACATATTTACACACTCAGGATATGTCATCGGATCTATCCAGAAATCAAAAGAAGACTCATATTTGTCGGGCATCTAGACACACTATTATAGATGATACATTGTATAGAAAGGGCTTCGATGGAACTCTTCTCCGATGTCTTGATGAAAATGAAGCGCAAATGGCTCTAAAGGAAATCCATAATGGAATTTGTGGGGCACATCAAAGTGGTCCACCATTGTCAAAGAATTTGCTAAGAACGGGTTATTACTGGCCAACCATGGAAAAAGAAGCCTATAAATATGTGCAAAAATGCAAGCAATGTCAAATGCATGGAGATCTCATTCATGCACCGACACAAGATCTTCAACCTATTACATCACCATAGCCATTTTCACAATGGGGATTAGATCTAGTGGGTAAAATCAATCCTACTTCTTCCAACGGGCACAAGTTCATCTTAACAACTACTGAGTACTTTACCAAATGGGTCGAGGAAATTACTGTTACATACACTATTGGAAAGCAAATAGAAAAATTCATGCTCAATTACATTATCTGTAGATACTGGATTCTGATGTGCTTCGTAACATATAATGGACGCCTATTCAAAAATCAAGAAGTGAAAGAATTGTGTGACAAATTTCAAATACAATAGAGATTTGCAACACCATATTATCTGCAAAGCAATGGAAAAGTAGAGGTGATCAATAAGACAATATTGAAGATCCTTAAGAAAGTTGTTACTGACATAGGATGAGACTGGCATCTCCAATTAAATCCCGCTCTTTGGGCTTATAGAACAAGAGTACGCACCCCTACAAGAGCAACACCATATTCCTTGGTCTATGGTATAGAAGTAATACTCCCTATTGAAATAGAAATACCATCTCTAAGAGTCTGCCTACAAAACATCATATCAGAGGAATACTATCGGGTGGCAAGATTACAAGAGCTAGAGATGCTTGATGAAAAGAGACAACCAACTTTCAATCATCTGCAAGGTTATCAGAAAAGACTACGATGGAGTTATAATAAATGAGTCTGCCCAAGAAATTTTGAAGTGGGAGATCTAGTTCCAAAAGAGAACCAAAGGAATCAAGCGGAACGAGAAACGCTAGGGAACTTTGAACATAACTAGCTAGGTCCTTTCATCATAACAAGGGTTATAGGTAATGGAGCATACAATTTTCCTACCATGGAGGGAGATCCACTCTCTGACCCTATGAACAACATGCACCTTAAACGATATTATACTTAATGGCTGGGTTAGTTTAGGTTTTACTTTCCATATTGCATATGATTTTATTTAAAGCACCGCATCACATATAGTTTCTTTCCAAGCACACCATATTCATTTTCATATAGAAGCATCAATAAAACAAGGCAACTGTCCAAGTTGGTCATTTGTTTGCATTCAATAGAAACAAGGGTCATCTCCTTTCTTAGATATTTGGACATGAAGTCTTTGAAGTCCTAAGGTCATTCATCTTCAACATTACACTGTGATGATGCTTTACATATGGTTGGATAGTGATTTCACTATTTGAGACTTGTTAACCCAAAATCTATCAATTGCTATATCTCAAACATATTAAGAAAATATCTAATTCATTCTAGACACCTAGTTGATCATATGAATAGTGAAAAATCTAAAATTCTACTTCAGTGCCGTTGTAATTGTAACACCCAAGTAGGTTTCATTACTTACAAGTCAAGGCAAGAAAATAAAAAGAAAAAGAGCTATGCCAAATATTCATCTCAAGGCAAAAGGGCAATGATATATAACTGAAATATCACGCATACAAGTACGACAAAAATCTCTACTATGGAAACATGCAATTAACTCCATCAAAGCTATGAATGCCTGCTAGCAATGGAGCAATATTTGAGAAATTACAGTCTATAACCTCATCGAAGCTTTAAAAGCTTGCTGGTAGCGAGGCTCTATTCAGGATGCTTTTGAAGTTAGGATAATCCATGTAGCTAGTCATATAGGATGCTAAGGATCTTTAGTGAACACAAGAGAGGGAATTAACTCATCTCCACACACATGGGCAAAATAAGATCAAAGTTTCAAGAACCAATGGGGAAGTTTTCCACGTCCCCGTCTGTAAACCCTAGTCACTAAGTGTGTTAAGTTGAATGTTCCAAAGGACCTTAAGGATCGATTGACCATTTATCTATGAAATTTTTTGCACCTCCAAATCAATTGGTGTATTACAAAAGGGTAAAAAAACACAGTCAACCTTGTTCGAATAGGAAATGCATCTTCATCATGCATATTGCATTAACATAGGTCATGTCAAAAATTCAATGTCTCCACATGCATTATGCAGATCATCATGTCATACGGGTTTGCACACTAGGGGCATAACTGAAAAAATCCTAAAACAAATCATATAAAGTCCTGAAAAAATCAATCAAAAATATTCAAATATGTGAAAAATATAAAATCCAAAAACATTGGAAAACACATAAAAATTTAAAAACATCTGCAAAAACATTCAAATATAAGATCTTGAAAAGATATCAAAAACATCTACAAAATGTCCTGAAATAAATCAATCAAAAATATTCAAATATAAATCCACATAATCCATAAACATTGGAAAAGATCTTGGAAAAGAACTAAAAATAAAAAATCAATCAATCAAAAAACATGCAATAAAATGTCTCACAAGAAACAAATACCCTAGCAGATATCTAGCAAACGATTTGCACGAAGTTAACAAAGGATGCGACTATCCAGTCAAACATCTGCAATCAATTGATCAAACTCTCTTATTAATCGTATCATATCCATATCAAGTGATCATTATCTTGTCTTAAACAAAAGAGGATACACTCGAAATCAGACAGATAAGTCTTCAACGGGGTCCGCAACTTTCTGAGATCGGACATTATCAACCATCACATCAAGCAACTGAGAACGAAGGCACAAGGTCAGTATAGCTGCTGAATTTTGTCTGGGTCAGTCTTTATCTTCTATCATTTGGTGATAGATTATGTTCCTATGCTACTCAGAGACGTCCACAAGTGACTAGAGGAGCCATGATGGGCATTATCTTTTTCTTTGTTTGTTGTTTGTGGTGTGAACCGGTGAAGTTCTAGGGAAATTGTTGTAGTGGGTGTCTGTGATAGGAGCATTCAGCTATTGAATGCCATACATACCTCGACCCCTAGTGTATTTCCCAGAATGGAGGGGTTCACTCCTTATTTTCTACGTGTTTGTTTCTTCAATGAGATATCTTTACATCTTGGTTCCTTATACCTTGATGTGCTAAGCTTCATTGTTCAATAATAAGGCTCAGTGATGAATATATATGGCGCAAAAAATAATGACATAGGTTTATGAATCAATCATTATCATTCTCATCTCATTTGCTTATTGCTAGTTTGCTGATTCTTTTCTCATCTTCTCTTTCTAAATCATTTTCTATCATCTATCATTAATCTATTTCATTCTAAGGTTCACTCTCTCATATTCAATGTCAATGTCTTCTTTACATCACCTATCTCTATTGCTAATCAACTAACCATTCTTCTATCTTTCATCTCACATTCTTCTTTTTTCAAGAGATCATTCATGTCTTTAATGCATAAACAATCTCTTGAGGGGGCATTACACCCTAAGTATCATCGGGGCATACTGGGGCAGATAGGATAATCCACATAGCTAGTCATATAGGATGATAAGGATCTTTAGTGAACACAAGAGAGGGAATTAACTCATCTGCACATACATGGGCAAAAGAAGATCAAAGTTTCAAGAACCAATGGGGAAGTTTTATGCGTCACCATCTATAAATCCTAGTCACTAAGTATGTTGATTTGCATGTTCCAAAGGCCCTTCAGGATCGATTGAACACTTATCTACTAAATTTTTTGTACCTCCATTTTTAATTGGTGTATTACAAAATGCCAAACAAACACAGGAATCCATGTTCTAATAGGAATAGGAAAGAAATTTTCATCATGCATTTTGCATTAATATAGGTCATGTCAAAAATTCATTGTCTCTACATGCATTCTACAGATCATCGAGTCATATAGGTCTACATACTGGGGGCATAATTGAAAAAATCCATTAAAAAAATCATATAATGTCCTAAAAAAATCCTTAAAAAAATCATATAAAGTCTTGAAAAAATCCTAAAAATCATATAACGTCCTTCGAAAATCAATCCAAAAACATTGGAAAATCCTTCAAAAATACCAAAAACATTCAAAAAACGGTCTTGAAAAAATCCAAAAACATTCAAATACGATCCTGAAAAATCAACCAAAAGCATCTGCAAAATGTCCTGGAAAAATTACCCAAAAAAGATCTAAATATCAATCCACATAATCCAAAAACATTGAAAAATCTCTTGCAAAAGAACTAAAAATCGAAAATCAATCAATCAAAAAACTTGCAATAAAATGTCTTGTAAGAAACAAATACCCTAGCAGATATCTAGCAAATGCTTCACACTAAGTTAACAAAGGATACGACTATCCAATCAAACATCTGCAATCAACTGATCAAACTCTCTTATCAATCGTATCATATCCATATCAAGTGATCATTATCTTGTCTTAAAAAGAAGAGGATACACTCGAAATCAGACAGATTAGTCTTAAATGGGGTCCGCAACTTTCTAAGATCAGACATTATCAACTATCACATCAAGCAACTAAGAACGAAGGCGCAAGGTCAGTATAGCTACTGAATTTTGTCTGGGTCAGTCTTTATCTTTTATCATTTGGCAACAGATTATGTTCCTATGCTACTCAATGATGTCCGCAAGTGACTAGAGGAGTTGAGATGGGTATTATCATTTTCTTTGTTTGTTGTTTGTGGTGTGAACCAGTGAAGTTCTAGGGAAATTGTTGTAGTGGGTGTCTATGATAGGAGCATTCAGCTATTGAATGCCATACATACCTCGAACCCTAGTGTATTTCCCAGAATGGAGGGGTTCACTCCTTATCTGCTACGTGTTTGTTTCTTCAATGAGATATCTTTACATCTTGGTTCCTTATACCCGGATGTGCTAAGCTTCATTGTTCAGCGATGAATATATATGGAGCAAAGAATAATAACACAGGTTCGTGAATCAATCATTCTCATTCTCATCTCATATGCTTATTGCTAGTTTGCTGATCTTTTCTCGTCATCTTTTTCTAAATCATTTTCTATCATCTAACATCATTCTATTTTATTCATCAATTTATTCTCTCATATTCTATCTCAGTATCATCTTCACATGGCCTATCTCTATCTCTAATCAACTTCATTTTTTTGAGAGATAATTCATGTCCTTAATGCACAAACAATCTCTCAAGGGGGCATTACACCCTAAGCGCCGTCGGGGCATACTGGGGCATAAATGTTTTTCATTTTCTTTGAAACAAAGTCGTTTCGACATTATCTCAAACAAGGGCAAATGTAGACACCTAAAAATTTCTCATTGATCATGTGCTAATTATTCGTCTGATTGATTAAATAATTTTTTAATTATTTAATTAAGTTAATTAATCATATTCTTCTACTATCATATTTCCTCATCATCTTACTAATTATTTCTATTTCCTATTCTTTCATCATTTAATCATTAACCTTTTTCTAATGTTAATTAAATATTTATTATTTAATTAATTCTGATTTATTCCCCAATTTAAATAATCTTTATTATTTACATAAATTAATTTTCAATTTCTATCTCTAATTATCTAATCATTAACCCTTTTCTAAATATTAATTAAATGTTATTTAATTAATTGTGATTTAAATCCTTTAATTCAAATAATCTTTATTATTTAATTAAAGTCCATTTCTAAAATAATTAAATAGTTTCTTTAAATTACTTAATTTATTAATTAATTCTTATAGTTCTTCAAATTATAATTTCACTTAATTAATTTCTTCTAATTTCAAATACATGTGCATGATTTCAAAAATGAAATTTAAAATCAAAGTCAAGTTATAAATATATTCAAATACTAAATTGAATTTATTTGAATTAAAATCTCATGCAAGATTAAATTAAAAATCCAAGTTAAAGTGCAAGCACATGCTAGATTAATTAATTCAATCAGTTAATTAATTATATTAATTTTCTCTTAAATCTCTATTTCCATCTTCTAGTTAGCTTTTTCTAAATAAAGCTTTCTTTGTCATCAATTAATTATCTTCCAATCATTCTTTTTCTTCCCTCAATCAGTTTTTTCTCAATCAATTGACTCAATTAATCTATTCAATCTATTTTGTTTCACCTTCAAGTTAGTAGTTCAACTATGAATTTTCATGTGAGCTCACTTGAGTTCCACCTCTTGATCAATCTGTTACACCTTTCAATCAATCCTTTCCAATTATCTATAAATTGAGCATTCAATCTCCATTCTCAACAATCACGAACTTTGAATCTTTGTGTCAATTGTAGGTTGCCAACTTAATATCTGAGAGCCACCATACCACAAAGAAGAGAAGAGTAATGGAAGTTATATGTGGTCACGAAATAGGGAGTTTTGAGTGATTTGATTTATAATTCCTATTACTTGCTTCTGTGTTATTCCATTGTCTGTTTGTTTGAATTCTTTGATTAGATAGGGATTTGTGATTTCCCTTGGCTTCTAATTGATATTTTAAAGATGAATTTTACATGCAAGTTGACGAGATGGAGTATATTCGCAACTTCTTAACGTGTCCAGCTTGTCGATGTAGCCGATAGAGATGGAAATGATACTTGATAGACTTAGTAAGTTATGAAATTTTAAAACAACGATTCGTATTAACATAAAATTGGTTATTTAGAAGTTTTTTGCAGAACACCGAATCCATTATTTCTTTATTAATTAAATCATCAATAATTATTGATAATATAATTCAATGATTTGGATTTTGCTTGCCTAAGGATTTGACACTGGTCAAGATGAAAATCTCGCTCTGCAACTTTTGACCAAGTGGTCGATTTTAGAAGATCTGATTTGAGCATTATGGGTAGGTATTATAAATGCTTTTTAAATTAGGTTTTGATTATTTCTAATAAATATTTTGTTTAATTGACTTTGATTTTCAATTTGATTTTTGAAATCATGCACATGTAGAATTTGAAGAACTAAAAGAATTAATTAGTTAATTAAATAATTTAAAGAAACTATTTAATCATTTTAGAAATGGACTTTAATTAAATAATAAAGATTATAAGAATTAAAGGATTTAAATCACAATTAATTAAATAACATTTAATTAATATTTAGAAAAGGGTTAATGTTTAGATGATTAGAGATAGAAATTGAAAATTAATTTATTTAAATAATAAATATTATTTAAATTGGGGAATAAATTAGAATTAATTAAATAAGAAATATTTCATTAACATTAGAAAATGGTTAAAATGATTAAATGATGAAAGAATTAAAAAATTGAATAATTAGTAAGATGATGAGGAAATATGAAATTACAAGAATAAGATTAATTAACTTAATTAAATAATTAAATAATTATTTAATCAATTAGACGAATAATTAGTACATGAACAATGAGATAGTTTTAGGTGTCTACATTTGCCCCTCTTTGAGACAATGTTGAAATGATGTTGTTTCAAAGAAAATGAATTTTTTTGCCCCAGTATACCTTGGTACCACTATATAGTGTAAATAGGCCCCCTCCGAAGAGGTGCAGTGGATCCAGGTACTACGCTAGAGTATGATGCATGGTGGGTTAGACATAGGCCTATTCCACTTACTGATCCTGCCATTTCGATTACAGTACAACAGATCTGACATCCTAGACAATGTTTGAGGGTAGACATGGGGGAGAGAGCTGGAGGAGGAGACAAGGGAGGAGATGAGGGAGGTGGAGGAGATGAGGGAGGAGATGAGGGAGGTGGAGGAGATGAGGGAGGAGATGAGGGAGGAGATGAGGACATAGACATTGGTGGAGACACCGAGTCTACTAGCAGTGGAGATGACGATGATTCTTGAGGGTCAACGAGCAGTGAGGATGGTGATGATGATGATGAGATGTCAGAGCTGGAGGATGTGCCTGTTGTAGAGGGTGGGGGAGGAGAGGTGGGTGACAAGAATGATGATGATCCATATATTCTTAGAGCGCGGATTCACTTACCATGTAGACTACGATGATTTAGAGGCTGAGAGGGATCATCTCTAGAGGGAGAGAGATGAGGCACCTAGATGGTCACAAATGATTCAGGCTTCCTACGATCAACACTTTGCTTCGGGTACTGATGCACAGAGTCAGTCTGACAGACTTTACTACATTGCATAAGAGGATTTTTATTATCGATGGCGTTATTATGACACTGTACCTAAGGGACAAAGAGCTCCTAGTTTTAGTGTTGTTAGAGGTCATTTTGGTTCTAGTAGGACTTCCACATGGAGGACCAACAGTGGTGGTGTTATGGGACCACCTCAACATCCTCGGGAAGGATCTAGTGGACAGGATCCACCTACTGATAGAGGCAGTGTCAACTGAGAAATTTTGATCATGTTATCTGAGTCTTTGGGCCTGTTTATTATATTGATACACATTATCATTTTTTATTTATATATATATGATATGCAGTTTTTTGGTGGCGATCTATTATGCTTTGTTTTCCATGTATGTTTATATGATGTATATCTATTTGATTCTATATAATTCACGAATGCAATGGTTACTACATGATTTATCAATGATGGTTTATGAATGCAATGGGATCTATATGTATGCATGAATGATGTTTATGAATGCAATGGTATCTATATGATATATGAATAATGTTTATGAATGTAATTTGTACTACATGTACGCATATTTCTTGTATGATAATGCCAGAACAAATTTGTAACTCAAATATACCCTGAAGAAATGTTAGTAAGATGAAAGAGAGGAGATATTGATGAAAGAATGATGTCAGAAAGAATATACGATTCAAAGAAAAGATGGGAAATCAACAGACTATCAAGAAACAGATGAGATGAGAATGAAAATGGATGAATTATGAACCTGTGTCAATTATTTTATTGTGCCATATATATTCATCACTGAGCCTTATTATTGAACAAGGAAGCTTAGCACATCAGGGTATAAGGAACCAAGATGTAAAGATATCTCATTGAAGAAACAAACATGTAGCAGACAAGGAGTGAACCCCTCCATTATGGGAAATACACTAGGGGTCGAGGTATGTGTGGCATTCAATAGCTGAATGCTCCTATCATAGACACCCACTAGAGCAATTTCCCTAGAACCTCATTAGTTCACACCACAAACAACAAACAAAGAAAAAGATAATGCCCATCATTGCTCCTCTAGTCACTTGTGGACATCCCTGGGTAGCATAGGAACATAATCTGTCGCCAAATGATAAAAGATAAAGATTGACCTGGACAAAATTCAGTAGCTATACAGACCTTGTGCCTTCATTCTTAGTTGCTTGATGTGATGGTTGATAATGTGATCTCAGAAAGTTACGGAGCCCATTTAAGACTGGTCTGTCTAATTTCGAGTGTATTGTCTTCTATTTAAGACAAGATAATGATCACTTTGATATTGATATGATATGATTGATAAGACAGTTTGATCATTTGATTGCAAATATTTTACTGGATAGTGGTATCCTTTGTTAACTTCGTGCAAAGCATTTGCTGGATATCTGCTAGGGTATTTGTTTCTTGCGAGGCATTTTATTGCAAGTTTTTTTATTGATTGTTTTTTTATTTTTAGTTATTTTCCAAGAACTTTTCTAATGTTTTTGGATTATGTGGATTAATATTTGAATGTTTTTGGTATTTTCATGAACTTTTGCATATGTTTTTGGTTTTTTGAAGGATTTTCCAATGTTTTTGGATTCATTTTCTCAGGATCGTATTTGAATTTTTTTGGTATTTTACATTTTTCAGTGTTTTTGGATTTTTCGAAGGACGTTATATGATTTATAGGATTTTTTTAGGACTTTATATGATATTTTTTAGAGGATTTTTTCAAGACTTTATATGATTTTTTTTTAGGATTTTTTCAGTTATGCCCCCAGTGTACAAACATATATGACATGATGATCTCCAGAATGCATGTAGAGACAATGATTTTTTGACATGACCTATGTTAATGCAATATGCATGATGAAGGTGCATTTCCTATTCGAACAAGGTTGACTATGTTTGTTTAGCATTTGTAATACACCAATTGAATTGTAGGTGCAAAACATTTCATAGATAAGTAGTCAATCAATCCTTAAGGTCCTTTGGAACATTCAATTTAACACACTTAGTGACTAGGATTTACTGATAGAGACGGAGAAAAATCCCCCATTGGTTCTTGAAACTTTGATATTCTTTTGCCCATGTGTGTGCAGATGAGTTAATTCCTACTCTCGTGTTCACTAAAGATCCTTAGCATCCTATATGACTAGCTACATGGATTATCATAACTTCAAAAGCATCCTGAATAGAGCGTCACTACCAGCAAGATTTTAGAGCTTCGACAAGGTTATAGACTGTAATTTCCCAAATATTGCTCCATTGCCAGTAGTCATTCATAGACCTGATGGAGTTACTTTCATGTTCCCATAGTCAAGATTTTTGTCGTACTCGTATGCGTGATATTTCAGTTATATATCAGTGCTCTTTTTCCTTGAGATGCATATATGGCATAGCTCTTTTTCTTTTTATTTTCTTGCCTTGACTTGTAAATAATGAAACCTACTTAGGTGTGACAATTACAGTGGTGCTAAAGTAGAATTTTAGATTTTTCACAAGTCATATGATCAACTAGGTGTCTAGAATGAATTAGAGATTTTCTTAATATGTTTGAGATATAGCAATTGATAGATTTTGGGTTAAAAGTCTCAAATAGTGAAATCACTACCCAACCATAAGTAAAGTGTCGTCACAAGGTAATGTTGAAGATGAATTACCTTAGTACTTCAAAGACTTCATGTCTAAATATCTAAGAAAGGAGATGACCCTTGTTTCTCTAGAATGCAAACAAATGGCCAACTTGGATAGTTGCCTTGTTTTATTGATGCTGCTATATGAAAATCAATATGATGTGCTTGCAAAGGAACTATATGTAATGCAGGGTAATTTCTTTGACAATGGTGGACCACTTTCATGTGCCCCACAAATTCCATCATGGACTTCCTTTAGGGCAAGTTGTGTTACATTTTCATCAAGACATCAGAGAAGAGTTCCATCAAAGACCTTTCTATACAAGGTATTAGCTATAATAGTGTGTCTAGATTCCTAACGAATAAGAGTCTTCTTTTGATTTTTGGACATATTCGGTGACATGTACTGAGTGTGTAAATATGCATATATTTCATTGTACCAAGGGAATTTTGAACTCACAATTGCACATACATATTCTGTTGAGGAAATTTCATATGCTGGTATCATTAACTGTTCTATAATAAACTCAAACTGAATTTCATTAGTAGACATATTTAGAAGAGATCCTAATGTAGCCATTGCATCAGTTGCCTTGTTTTGTATCCATGGAATCTATTCGAAAGTGTTTTTTCTAAAATGCTCTTTGTAATCTTCTACCATATTCTTATAAGGTAGGAGTTTGTCATCTTTCATATTGTAGTCATCATTAACTTGGTTTACAATCAGTTGTGACTCACCAAAGACCTATAATTATTTTATTCTCCACTGTACAGTTGTGCGAAGTCCTATGAGGAGAGCTTCATATTCGGCTACATTGTTCGTGCATGGAAAATTTATCCTAAATGACTTAGGGATAAAATCACCTTGAGGGGTGATGAAAACAATCCCAGCTCTAGATCCATGACTTGTATATGACCCATCAAAGTATAATTTCCACATTATAGATGTTGTCAATGTAAATACAGATTCTTTTGAAAAGTCTATGAGCAATGGGTGACTACCTTGTAAAGGAGCCTCTACTAAATTATTTGCTATAATTTGACCTTTGATGGCCTTTTTGTCTATGTACTCTATATCAAACTCACTCAGGATCATGGCCCACTTAGCCAATCTCCTGTTCAATGTTGCTCTGCTCAATAGGTACCTTAGTGGATCAAAGCGTGCAACAAGTTGCACCTTGTGACTTAGCATGTAATGTCTAAGATTTTAAGATGCGAAGATTGCAGCTAAACATGCTCGTTCTATAGGAGTGTTATTAAGCTCATAGTCGATCAAGGTTCTACTTATATAGTAAATAGCTCTTTCTTTTCCTTCTTCATCATGATGTGCCAACAAAGCTCCTAGATCCAACTTTGTCTCAGATATATATATAGTAACAAAGGTTTTCCTGGAGTAGGTGGTACTAACACTAGTGTGTTTAGAAGATATTCTTTCAAAGCTTGGAAAGCTTCTTGGCATTGTTATGTCCATTTAAAAGTAACTCCATTGCTGACTAAGTGTTGGAACGGATGATATTTATCTGTCAGTTGTGCTATGAATCTCCTTATGGATTGTACTCTCCCTTGTAACCCTCTTAAATGTTTAAGTATTGACGGAGGTTGCATATCTATGATTTCTTTGACCTTTGCAGGGTTTACTTCAATTTCTCTGTTTGACATGATAAACCCTAATAGTTTACCAATTATTACAAAAAACACACACTTCTCTGGGTTTAGCTTGACATTGTACTACTCCAACCTATCAAATATTTGTGCAAGGACCACAAGGTGACCTTCTCTTGTTTGTGATTTAGCTAGTAAGTCATCTACATAATCTTCCATTATGTTGTGGATCATGTCATGAAATAGCGTTGTCATGACTCTTTGGTATGTTGCTCCTCTATTTTTGAGACCAAATGGCATCACATTCCAGCAGTATGTTCACCATGGGTAGGTAAAGGTCATTTTATGTTGATCTTCTGGTGTAATTTTAATCTAGTTGTATCCTGAGAAATCATCCATTAATGATAGCATTTCATTCCCAGATATTAAATCAACTATCATATCGATATTGGGTAGTGCGAAATCATCCTTAGGAAAAGATTTATTTAGATCCTAGGAATCAATACAGATTCTTATGCCCCCTGTGGGCTTAATCACAGGTACCAAGTTGGATATCCACTCCGCATAGTCGATAGGTCAAATGAAACCTACATCGAGCAACTTTTGGAGTTCTATTTTAACTAGTAATGCAATTTGTGGATGCATTTTTCTCAAATTTTGTTTGTAAGGTTTATCACTTGGTAGCAAAGGTAAATGATGTAACACCAACTCAGGATCTAACCCTGGCATATCAACATAGGACCAAGCAAAGTTGATAGGTCGTTGCTTGAAAAAATGAATCAACTTGTCATTTTCTTCTTTGTTTAATGATTTTACCAAGTGGATATTATGTACAACCTCTCCTTCTGCTATGTTTACCTCTTTAGTTTCTTCTATAAGCAATGCTGAATTTTCTCTTTTGATGGGGAGGTTACCTAACTAGCTCTTGCCATTATGTTTATATTGATCTATATCTTCTATTGTAGAGGTACTTGCCTCTACAAAGTATGTCATCCTATCCAGGTCTATGGGAAATCCTCCTTTGTGGTGACCTTGTAGAAATCCCTCTCTGACTCCGAGGAATTCTGCAATGGCTTCATCATTTTCGAGCCAATCTATAGTTGGTTTTCCTTCTTTACCTCAATCAATCAAGTGTGAATGCACAAGGAGTAAGTCATTACTCCCTTCTATAATAGATTTTGATAACATGACGACTTGATTGTTTGATTGACTTGGGGTATTTTCATCTTGTATAGGCTTTATTTGATACCTTAGCATGACACTTTATTTCATGGGATAGAATCATGGAGTGATAAGAACTCATAGTCATGAGAGTCTATCTCACTTTCAATGTATGTTTCATCATCTGAGGTATCATCACTTATCTCCTCTTATTCCTACCTCTAATTTTGTTGTAGATTAGCTGGTCTTCTTTTCACAGTAGTTACCCTTCTTAAGCTTGGTATAAGTCATTGCAATTTTTCTTCATCTAATTCATTAGGTTGAGTTTGAGTCATTTCCCATGGTAGAAGTATTGATAATAACCAGGGATTAGATTCATTTGCTGGTGGTAAACCTATGTTTGTTGTAACATTAGCTTGTGGCATTGTGTCAAGAACTGTATCATTTTGTGACGCAGTGCTAGGATCTTGTAGGATTTGTCTCATGTCTTCCCCATCTGATTCTGCACTAGGTGATGTTGGTACTTGATTGCTTGTTTGATATGAAGAGGGAAGCACACGCATGGACAACTCCCTTTGAGATATGTAGTTTGACGGTTTCATTGGTCTATTTAGTATATCTAGGGTGCGATGTCTTGCCTCTGTGATATGTGGTAGATGATTATACCCTAACCCTTCATTCCCCTGGATTCTCGTTAGGAACAATAGGTTCTAGTCTTCTTTGTTTTTGTAACCCCAAGCCTGTGGTACCATCATATCCATGTCTCTGGAGCATTTTGAATCCATTGCCATACTGATCAAGGGGTATTCTGGGTATTGTCATATGATCCTCTTCTCTATATATCCAATGGTTGATCTCTTCATTCAGGGATTCTTCTTGTAAGTCACCCCATATAATGAAAGAGCATGAGTCCGTGTATCTAAAAATATCTTTTCCTTTGTCTTGTTTATGTATTGCATTTTGAGGTTTCCCAAAAGACTTAGGAGATAGAGACAATTGTTTTCCACTTGAAGCATTTGAAATAGAAATTTCTCCACAACCCATATCGTGTATCTGTAAAGAAGATGTTGTAGGCATATTCTTCTTTGTTTTTGTGATTGTTAATGCATCCAGTTGTGTAGTGAGAGGTGCTTCTTTATTAATTGGTACTTGATTATCCACACTTTCTTTCAAGTAATTGTAGTGTTGGAAGGGATTTCGATCACCTTTTATGGTGATTTCAATACCATTATATGGGAATTTGACACACTGATGAAATATGGATGGTACTACTTGCATGGTATGGATCCATGGGCAGCCCAATAACATGTTATATCCCAGTTCTTTGTCCAAGACTTGAAAAGTGACCTTTTTTGTTATAGGTCCCAGTTGTTCTGGTAGTGTTACAATGCCTTTTGAGGGACGCTCTTCATCATCATATGCCTTGATATTTATCCATTTGGATGAATCAATGTGAAGTTCAGAATATCCTAGTGCCTTAACCAATTTTAAAGTACAAATGTTGAGACTGAATCCTCCATCTATGAGTACTCTTCAGATTCTTCTTTTATGTATGCAAGCTTCTAGATGTGGTGGGTCAATATGAAGCAATCTATCACTAGGAATGTCACATTCTGTGAATGCAATGAGAGTGCCGTCACATTCTGTGAATGCAATGAGAGTGCCTTATGCTAAATTCCCTACCATGGACTATAAAGAATTTTCATCTATATCTCTGTCCACTACTGAATCTTGAAGTACTTTGTCCAAAATGGCTTTATGAGTGGGTGAAATACACAGTAGTTCAAATAGTGTTATTTGTGTCGGGGTTTTCTTAAGTTTTTCAACAACATTATAAGTCCCTAATATTGGTGGTTGGTTTGGTGGTACTCCTTGTAAAGTTACCTTTGATCTGCGAGTAACTATTGCATAGTCTTTATCTCTGGGATTTATTGTGATGGTAGCCATTGTATCATCTCTTTTGCAGAAATTGTCGATATCATATGCTGTGTTGTCATGGTTTATGTTAAATCCCTCCTCATAGTTTTCATGTGTATGTTTGACATCCATGATTTGTTCTATAAGTTCATCTTCAAACCATCCTGAATGAAATGGTTCCTCATGCCCCCAGTCCTTGAGACAGGGCTTTTGTCTTCATTGTATTTCAGTGCCTCTGAAAACATACAAATTTGGTTATCATTTGGGTGAGTCCATAGAGATTTCTCATCTTGATCATGTGTTTCTTGTGAATCATTGTTTACCACATATCGTGAGCTAATGGCATGAATAGTGTAGTTGTATGAGACATTTATGTAGTTAGTTGTATTATCTTAAGTTCTTGATGTTTATCCTTCCCTTTGTCATTCTTAACAAATGGATCCTTACAGATTTTGTGATTTGTGTTTGTTGGGGTTTTATCAGTATCGATCGTGATGTTGCCTTGGTCCATCATATCTTGGACCAAGTTTTTCAACTTATAGCAACTCATTGTTTTATGACCTTTAGTCCAATGATAATCATAAAAATCATTATCATTCCACCATGTGGGTTTGAAAGGACCTGGTTCGTATACTCTTATTTCTTGTAAAGTCATCATGTTTGTCTGTATTAACTTTTTGAGCACTGACTCAATAGGTTTTCCTAGAAGTGTGTAATTCCGTCTTGGAGCATTTGCCCTGGGATACTTTATGTTCATGTTTTGTGTAGAATTTACATTTGTTGAGGAAGTGTTATTCTTCGTATGTTGATTTGATGACTGACTTGTGCCTAAAGATAAAATCGGTTGAGTTCTATTTACTGTTCGGGCATCTACAACACCATCGTTGGTCACATTCTTGGTTTTCGACCAAAACTTGGATTTGTCATTATTGTTGGTGTGTCCATACTCAATAAGACCTTGTTCTACTAGTCCTTTCTCACATTTTAGAGCTTTTTCCATGATTTGTCTAAACGTGGTTAAATATTGCATTTGTATCGGATATTTAATCTTAGGAATCAAGTTTTCTATGAACATATCCACTTTCTCTATTTCTGGAATAATTTTTTTTTACACCTCCTATAGAGATCCCTCCATCGTTGTATGAAGGATGCAAATGTTTCATTATCGTATTGTTTCATGGCACACAAGTCCATTAAAGTGACCGGGGTTTCAATGTTATGTGAAAAGTTTTGCAATAAAGTGTTCAGCTAATTCTCCCCATGATGTGATGGTTCGTGGTAAATGTGAAAACCACTCTAAGGTCGGTCCTCCCAAACTTTTAGGAAATAGCCTCATTAGGTAAGTGTCCTCTGTTGCAACCTCTATGCATGCCATAAAAAATTCTCTGATGTGGTCTCTAGGATTGCCTTTCCCTCAGTATCTATCAAATTTTGGCATTTCAAAATGTTGTGGGAAAGGCGACATGTACAATGTATGATCAAAAGGATAAGGATGTAAGTCCTGCAGTGTGTAGCTTTTTTTATCATTACTAGTTTGCATAGTAGTTACTTGTTGTTGCAAATTGTGTAAGTTTTGTGTCAGAATATTCATTTGAGTCTAAGGTACACCTCGTGTCTATGTATGTCCCACAAAAGGATTTGTGGTAGCATAACTAGGAGGTTGTTGGAAGGTACCATGATTATAATTTCTCATGTTATACGTTCCACTAGGTATTCTGAAATAGTTGATATGTGAAACGATGTTAGGCTGAGTTGTACTTGTTGTATTTGTAATAGCTAGATTTGCATTTTGGTGACTATATGTCGATCCCATGGAATAGGAAACTGAAGGTTGGGTTGCACTTGTTGTATGAGGAATCTATGTTTGAATAGGTGCTGAGACACTTGATATTATCGATATGCTCTATGTTGATGCACTGACATTTATGCTCAGTAGTGGATAGAGATATAAATGAAAATGCTTTCTTGTCCATGGTAGGGAATTTATCACAAGGCACTGACATTGCTACTTCATAATGACCCACTACATCTAGAAGCTTACATACATAGAAGAAGAATTTGAAGAGTACTCATAGATGGAGGAGTCGGTCTCAACATTTGTACTTTAAAATTGGTTAAGTCACTAGCATATTCTGAAATTCACATTGATTCATCCAAGAGGATAAATATCAGGAATATGATGATGAAGAAAGTCCCTCAAAAGGCATTGTAACACTACCAGTACAAGTGGGACCTATAACAACAGAGGTTGCTTTTCAAGTCTTGGATAGAGAACTGGGATATAACATGTTATTGGGATGCCCATGGATCCATACCATGCAAGCAGTACCATCCACATTTCATCAGTGTGTCAAATTCCCATATAATGGTATTAAAATCACCATAAAAGGTGATCCAAATCCCTTCCAACACTGTAATTATTTGAAAGAAAGTGTGGATAATCAGGTACCAATCAATCAAGAAGCACCTCTCACTACACAATTGGATGCATTAACAATCACAAAAACAAAGAAGAATATACCTTCAACAACTTCTTTATAGATACAAGATATGGGTTGTGGAGAGTATTCTATTTCAAATGCTTCAAGTGGAAAACAATTGTCTCTATCTCCTAAGTCTTTTGGGAAACCTTAAAATGCAATGCATATACAAGAAAAAGGAAAAGATATTGTCAAATACACAGAATCATGCTCTTTCATTAGATGGGGTGACTTATAGGAAGAATCCCTGAATGAAGATATCAACAATTGGATATATAAAGAAGAGGATCATATGACAATACCCAGAATACCACTCGATCAGTATGGCAATAGATTCAAAATTCTCCAGAGACATGGATATGATGGTACCTAAGGCCTAGGGTTATAGAAACAAGGAAGACTAGAACCTATTGTTCCTAACTACAATCCAGGGAATCAAGGGTTAGGGTATAAGTATGTACCTCATATCACAAAGGTAAGAAAATGCACACTAGATATACTAAATAGACCAATGAAACCATCAGACTACATATCTCAAAGGGATTTGTCCATGCATGTGCTTCCCTCTTCATCTCAAACAAGCAATCAAGTACCAACATCGCCTAGTGCAAAATCAAATGGGGAAGACATGAGACAACTCTTGCAAGAGCCTAGCACTGAGTCACAAAATGATAAAGTTCTTGACACAATGCCACAAGCTAATGTTGCAACAAACACAATTTTACCACCAATAGATGAACCTAATCCCTGGTTATTATCAATTCTTCTACCACGGGAAATGACTCAAGATCAATGTAATGATTCAGATGAAGAAAGACTACAATGACTTATACTAGGCTTAAGAAGGGTAACTATTGTGCAAAGAAGACCAGGCAATCTACAACAAAATCATAGGAAGGAACAAGAGGAGATAAGTGATGATACCTCAGACGATGAAACATACATTGAAAGTTAGATAGACTCTGATGACTATGAGGTCTTATCACTCCATGATTCTAGCCCACAGACAAGTGTCATGCTAAGGTATCAAATAAAGCCTATACAAGATGAAAATACACTAAGTCAATCGAACAATCAAGTCCTCATGTTATCATAATATATTATAGAAGGGAGTAATTACTTACCCCTTGTGCATTCACACTTGATTGATTGGGGGCAAGAAGGAAAACAAACTCTAGATTGGTTTGAAAATGATGAAGCCATTGCAGATTTCCTTGGAGTCAGAGAGGGATTTCCACAAGGTGACCACAAAGCAAGATATGTTGTAGACCTGGATAGGACGACATACTTTGGAGAGGCAAGTACCTCTACAATAGAAGATACATATCAAAATAACCATAATGGCAAGATTGAGTTAGGTAACCTCCCTATCGAAAGAGAAAATTCAGCATTGCTTATAGAAGAAAGTGAAGAGGTAAGCATAGGAGAAGGAGAGATTGTACATAACATCCACGTGGAAAAATCATTAAACAAAGAAGAAAAGGACAATTTCATTCATTTTTTCAAGAAAAAACTTATAATATTTCCTTGGTCCTATGCTAATATGCTAGGCATAGATCTTGAGTTGGTGTTACATCATTTACCTTTGCTACCAAGAGTTAAACCTTACAAACAAAAATTGAGAAAAATGCATCCACAAATTGCATTACTGGTTAAAATAGAACTCCAAAAGTTGTTAGATGTATATTTCATTTGACCTATCAAATATGCGGAATGGATATCCAACCTGGTACCTATAACTAAGCCCACAGGAGGCATAAGATTTTGTACTGATTTTTGGGATCTAAATAAAGCTTGCCCTAAGGATGATTTCCCACTACCCAATATCGATATGATAGCTGATTTAACAGATGGGAATGAAATGCTATCATTAATGGATGGTTTCTTAGGATACAACCAGATTAAAATTGCACCAGAAGATCAACATAAAATGACCTTTACCTGCCCATGAGGAACATATTGTTGGAATGTGATGTCATTTGGTCTCAAAAACGCAGGAGCAACATACCAAAGAGCCATGACAACGCTATTTCATGACATGATCCACATCATAATGGAAGATTATGTAGATGACTTACTAGCTAAATCACAAACAAGAGAAGGTCACCTTGTAGTCCTTGCACATATATTTGATTGGTTGGAGCAGTATAATGTCAGGCTAAACCCAAAGAAGTGTGTTTGATGTAATAGCAGGTAAACTATTAGGGTTTATCATGTCAAATAAAGGAATTGAAGTATACCCTGCAAAGGTCAAAGAAATCATAGATATGCAACCTCTATCAACACTTAAACAACTAAGAGGGTTACAAGGAAGACTGCAATCCACAAGGAGATTCATAGCACAACTAGCAGATAAATATCATCTGTTCAACCACTTACTCTAGAAAGGAGTTACTTTTAAATGGACAGAACAATGCCAAGAAGATTTCCAATCTCTGAAAGAATATCTTCTAAAAAAACCAATATTAGTACCACCTACTCCAAGAAAACCTTTGTTACTATATAGCATTAGGATTCCCAAAGATACTGAGAGGGGGGGGGTGGTGAATCAGTATCTAACCGGTTGTCAAATTTTCTTAACTTATTAAGTAATTTGCATTCCAAAACAATGTACCAGTAAACAAGAATTAATGCAGTAATTATGAACAATAAACACAACATAGAAAGCACACCATAGCACAATATTTTTGGTGAGGAAACCCAGTGTGGGAAAAACCTCGGTGGGATTTGTCACCCACAATATTTACTCACTAGCTAATGAATGGATTGTGTAGGGGAAAAAGCAAGACTAGGTTAACATGTCCTAATCCTACCTTTTGATACACATTGCGGAATACGAAAGAGCCTAGAGGTATCACACAATTGGCTACTTCTTTTTGTGAAAGAGAGAGCCATGGGCTACCTATTAGGGTTTCTATTCCTTTGTTGTAATTGAAAGATGAAATGATGCAAGTTCAATTCCTAACCCCAAAGTGCAAGTATGAACTAACAACAAGATTGCAGAATTGAAACTAAACAATGGAAAGCTATAAACACAAGGACAAGATAAGAATGCAGATACGTACCTGGAGCTAAAATCTGAGTGAAAATGTTTGGGATGGGGGTGCGGGCACCACTGTCCTGATTCTGCCTCTGAAACTGCCCCCGAAACTGTTGTTTTGCAACCTGGAAAACTACCGAAAATGCCAAAAATTGCTGTCTAACAGAGGGACCAGGGCGCCTAGCGCCTCTGTCCCAGGGACCAGGGTGCCCAGTGCCCCTATCTTGGCAGGACCAGGGTGCCCCATGCCCCTTTCCTGGTCTTCTGCTCTGAAACTTGGTATAAAGTTATGTCTCCGTCTGCTTCTTCCGGATCTGCAACTTGCGGCATCGTCTAAATCCCAAAATCTGCACTTATATCTGAAAAGGTGTTTTGGGTGGCTATATAGGATTTTGCCTTAGTCAAACCCCCACTTTGGTGATTTCCACCTCCACGAATAGCCAAGTTGTATTGTAAAAGTAATGTGTGTGCAGACCTTGTGTGTGTGCAAGATCCTAAAATGCAAGTAAGCAAACTAGAGCAACCTAGAAAGTAAACCTTAATTGCTTGTAAAATGATAATGTAAATGCTCCAAATCAAGATGTAAATAGATCTAAAGCATGAATACAAGTGATATAATGAGCCTTATGCAAAGACATGAAAACAACATGAAACCATACCCAACCCCAAGGGAGGGGTACAAGCCAATCTTCAGTCGGTGATCCCTTATTGCTCTTCAATGCCTTCAAAGCCCTAAATGGATGAATGAAATTGATAAATGCTTGATAGATGGATGTTGGATGTTTGTTGAAGTCTTCAAAGATCTGCTCTTTCGCTGCATATGAAGTTCCTAAAAACCAAAATTTGGATCCTTTCAAATGAAGAAAGAGAGCTCTTATGTATGAAACCCTAGGTCTTAATTCCAATTTTTGGCCAACCTAGAGGTTGAATCTCCCACCAATTTCTTGGGGTTAAGCTTTATTTTATGATTGGATCGCGCTCCTAAAATTTTGGGAAAAATGTCCGAGACCGTGTGCACTCCGGGCGCCATGGTCCCGGCAACTTTTCACCAAATTTTTAGGGCCGTCAGATGTGATGATTTTAGAGAGAATCCCAAAGCTACAGGTGATTTCGAGATGTTTTGACCCCCAAAATCAAGCCCCCAAGTTCAAAATAGGACCTAATTAGGGTTTTTGATTAAATGATGTATTGGAGGAATAAAATGAAAGGGGGCACACTTTAATGAAAGGGCCCAACTTTATGATGTGGAGGACAATGAAATAGGACCTTAGACCTAATTAACTTGATTAATTAAGTGCTAAGGAGAAATGCAATGCAAAATGCAAACTGTGCCAAGGCGGGTGTTAAACTAGGTGTGAAATTGTACTATTTTAGCAAGTGCGTACAATTTATGACGCTACATTTAGCCCCCACTTTAGTGGTCATATGAGTACTACATGCATATGCAAGCTAAAGTACAGGAAAGTAAACATTATTTGAAAAAGGATATATCCATAAGTCCGTCGAACGAAGCCCCCAGCGGTATCTGCAGTACACAGTTAGGAACCGCACCCTACAAAACACACGTTAGATCACAAAATCACCTAATGCTTACTAAGGAAAGTGATGAAATTTGTGAGTAGCTATATGCCCCCCCTGTTTCGGCTTGCTTGTTAGGGAGGTGAAACAGGGTAGCATGTTTACTTACAACAAATTGCGTGAGCGATTATTGATGAGAGATGTACACTACAAAGGCTTCATCAGAGCACATTTTGGAACATCAAGGGAGTAAGGGAACGAAAATACGATTCTGACGCAACAAACAGTTCGAAAATCGCATCTCCCAAACTCAAGTTATGATGAAATGAGTGATAGAGGAAAATTAGGGTTTTGAAAGTAAAGGTAAAGGAACGAAAGTATATACCTTGAAAGTGACTATTGCATTTGTCACTTTGTTGATTTCTGAGTATTGTTCATTGCAGCGGATCCCACATAGCCATCATCATGCCTTCACAACGACTGGAGCATCCCACGAGGATTGAGATCATGCGACAAGCTGTGATTGACGACGAGCCACTGGACGAGGTGAGTTGACTAAACTTTGACTTTCTGCATTTCTGTTGACTCTGATTTTCTATGATCAAACGCGAGCCCTGGAATCTGACCCTGGGTCCCACCCAGGGTGCCATGGTCCCATCAGGGCACCATGGTCCTTTCAGGGTGCCATGGTCCCTATGGGATGCCATGGTCCTCTTAGGGCGCCATGGTCCCCTCAAGGCGCCATGGTCCTCTTAGGGCGCCATGGTCCTCATCAGGACTTGGTGAGGGTGAGCATACGATGTCTGACAGTTTTTGCTTTTGGCATAGATGATTGTGATGATTGATTACTGATTACACTAATGTTTTCTGCATTGCAGGGTCTCCCATACATGAGAGAGCATACGGCGGGGCAGATTCTTCGCAGTTTGCGAGATCAA
Organism: Cryptomeria japonica; assembly: GCF_030272615.1. Taxonomy (NCBI): domain Eukaryota; kingdom Viridiplantae; phylum Streptophyta; class Pinopsida; order Cupressales; family Cupressaceae; genus Cryptomeria; species Cryptomeria japonica. Next base: position 696,437,112 of record NC_081408.1, on the reverse strand, counting down.
ATTCCCCGGCTGACTCAGGCAGAGAGAGACACATTATCTATAGTAGGTTTGTGGTATATGATTCTTATGCCAGCCATTCAATTTCATCCTATGATGCTGATGGCACTCATGGAGCGATGGGATCCTGACACTTGTACGTTCCAGCTTCCAGTAGGGGAGATGACAGTGACACTTGAGGATGTGTACCGCATACTTTGCCTACCGATCAGAGGAGCTACCGTGACATACGCGACTAATCAGTCAGTGGAGGATCATTAGAGGGAGCAGGTATACTGCATAGGGAGAGTCATGCCGAGTGAGACGAGAGGTCGCATTATGGTCAGCTAGCTCTTACACCCTATAGGAGAGGTGCCCCTTGTGAGACGTCTTATGATTGCTATCATTGCATTAGCCATCTGCCCTAATGGGCGAGGTACGCACATGCACGGGGGTCTCACATGGTGCATCAGAGCTATGGAGAGACATAGGAGAGTATATGCCTGGGGTCGGAGTATGCTTGCACATCTCTATCATGACCTCGAGGAGTATGTTTTTGGACAGGGTTGCAGCTTGATGACATGCACACTTCTGCAGGTGTGGATATTTGAGCACTTTACATGCACCAGGCCTGTCGGCTATCCGATGAGTACGGCTAGTGAGCGACCTAGGGTATTTGCTTATCCACTTACCAGCAAGTGGAGATTTGGGGATCTATTGTATTGGAGAGTGACATTTGATAGGTTGACAGCTGAGGTGACTGTATGGAGACCATATCTGCGGATGCACAGATGGGATGGAATGGAGAGACAGCTAGCATGCTTACAGAGGAACCGCCTGTTGAGAGGACGATATGCACATATCATAGTCCCATTCTACATTGATCGAGTATGGAGGTAGTTTGGGCTAGAGCAGTGTGTTCCAGCCGATGTACCCATCTACACTCGACACTCATGAGTCCTTCCTAGACCCAGAGCAGTAGCGAGACCTACGATAGATGATATCGAGATCACTGATATAGAGGGATCTGATCAGGATGTGGTCACTGATTATGCCGCAGATCCTAGAGAACAACGCAGGTATCTCTCATGGTTTGTGAGGACATACCCGGGGCCTATCTTTCCACCAGATCACCCGACAGGCCATCCAGGTCCATGGAGACACGGAGACCGAGATGAGGATCAGAGGAGCTAGAGGAGGGAGAGGGTCATGAGGAGGCAGGAGGTCCTGATCCACCCATAGGAGATCAGCCTAGTGCCGAGGAGGAGGAGGAAGGAGAGGAGGATGACACAGACAGAGATGATACTGAGGAGAACAAGGATGCGGATGAGGATGAGGATGACAAGGAGGAGGAGGATAGAGATGATGAGGAGTCAGATGCAGCTCCCCACCATTTAGGAGATGATACCATAGCCTTAGATCCTCCTCATATTCCCCAAAAGGGGGATCACGAGGTGATACAGAGACCTGCACCCATCATGCATAGATCACTCAAGCGTGGGGAGCCTAGCAGTTCCCAGTCACAGATGCTACCATATCATGATCCCTACTGGCGCGAGGGAGATCCAGGTATAGTAAGTTTATATTGATTGATTAATGTTTTGATGACATAGAATGGTACTAACACAAAATCTATTCTACTACTATAGCGAATGTGCAGGAGTGGCGCTCCTTGATCCAGCAAGCAGTGACAGATATTTCCACGAGGGCACAGATCCCTAGTTCCTCACAAGTTGCTTATAGACCTCAAGGGAACACGGGTCGGCATGATGATTTGTTTTCCCCATTTCGAGTACAGGTGGAAATATGGAGGGAGAGAGAGCGAGCACTTTCAGAGGACCTTCAGTGGGCACAGCGTGATCTAGCAGCGGCTCAGGCCGAGGCCACCTCGTATCGCACGATCCTTATGGATAGGAATCATAGGAGTTCCTCTCGGAGTCACTCACGATCTATATCACGCTATACACCTATGGGTCCACCTTCACGGCCAGATCAGGAGGGAGCATCTAGTCATCACTCTCCAGCCACTAGCCCTAGGGATAGGAGATGATCTTATGATGTAGGGTAGGTCACATTTTGGATGTATAGTGACCTACATTTGTATACGATCCACATATATATATATATATATATATATATACATGTTTCTCTTCGTCTCCAACGTGTTATCTTTAATGCCTAAAACATTGTGTATTTTGCTTTGATTAAAGTTAATACATTTGGTAGATGTACATGTATGTTCTGAATTTAATTTCCATGTGATTGATTTCTCAATGCTCCAGGATTAAATTGATACATGTGTGACTTAATTAAAACATTTAATCAAGTACTACATTGATGATAGAGAAGAAATATGTGTTAGGCCTAAGAATCATATAAGGAATGTGATTTAATGTAAACTTAAACTCCACATGATACAATTCTACTTAACACATAAAGACATTGTATAATATGCTAGCATAATGGAAATGTAAATCTTTTATAATTTACATAGATGAATTCAAGACAAACCAAGAAACACGCTTGTTAGGAACAAAGCAATATAGATTAAACAAAACATCATTTAATTCTATTTGCTTTAACAAAGATATACTAACATATTATCCAATTTTGAAGAAGTGATAACAAGATAAGGAATGAGGAATTAAGCATAGTATCTACGCAAGTGCATAGCATTTATAGGTTCTTTAAGAGGCATACCATCTACACACACTATTTTGTAAGAACCTGATCCATAATCTTCAATAACGATATACGGTCCAAGCCAATTAGGACTAAATTTTCCCTTTTCTTCAGGTAAGGCATTCACATTGCCTTGATTCTCATAGAGAACTAAGTCACCTACTGAGAAGGAATGTTGAATAACCTTATCATTATAGCTTCGTTGTAGAGTTTTATGATACGCTTGAATACGCTCAAGAGCATTTATACGTTGTTCATCAAGCATCTCAAGCTGTTGAAGTCTTTGTTCTCTATAAGAGTCATCATCTACTATACCTTTGAGAGAAATTCTAAGTGATGGAATCTCTAATTTTAGAGGCATAATAGCATCAGCACCATAAACAAGATTATAAGGGGTGGTTCCTGTAGCAATTCATACACTCGTTCGGTAGGCCCAAATAACATAAAGTAGCTAAGTATTCCAATCCTTACCATGCTTATTTACAGTTTTGCGAAGAATTTGTTCGATTATCTTATTGGATGATTCGGCTTGACCATTTGATTGAGGATAATATGGTGTAGAAAATCGATGTTTGATATGATATTTCTCGAGGAATTTCTTCACGTCCTTATTCTTAAATGATGTCCCATTATCTGAGATTATAGTGGAAGGTATCCCAAATTGAGAAATAATGTTTTCTAGAAGAAATTGACAAATCACTTCAGCAGTAGTAGAGCGAAGGGGAACAACTTCTACCCACTTTGTAAAGTAATCTGTGGCAGTTATGATGAAAGTGTGTCCTTGAGATGAAGGAGGAGAGATTTTACCAATGAGATCCAACCCTCATGCAGAGAAAGGCCAAGAAGCTACCTGAGAACGGAGTTCTTGGGCAAGAGCATGAATCAGATTATTGTGTTGTTGACATTGATGACATTTCTTAATAAATGAAAAATAATCCTGCTACATAGTTTGCCAATAATATCCCATACGAAGCAATCTTTGAACCAAGGATTTGCCTCCAAAATGCCCCCCACAGGCACCTGAATGTGCCTCTTCAAGAGCAATAGAGATTTCTGATTTGTTAAGATAGCGAAGGAGAAGACCATTATAACCCCTTCGGTAAAGAACATTAGAAAGAATGATATATCTAGTAGACAGCTTGCGAATTCTAGCTCTAGTGTTTCTGTTGGCGGAATCAGGAAAGGTACCATCGGTCAAGTATCTTACGATATGCGAATACCATTCATCTGAGTCTATAAAGTCACAACATGTCACCAAGCTAGAATCATCTACAATAGCTAGAGAAATAAGGTTGTGAATAACAAATTTAAGATCAACCACAGGGTCCTCTAAAGACACAAGAGAAGCCACACACGCCATTGCATCCGCATGTCGATTATCTTTTCGAGGAACAGGTTCTATGGTATAAGAATCAAATTTTTGTAACAAAGAGATAGCAAGGTTTTTATATTGTGATAATTTGTCGTGTTTTGCTTGACACAGTCCTATTACTTGTCTTATAATCAATTGAGAATCTCCATAAATATGTATGTGTTTTACATTCAAATCCAAGGTTGCCTTTACTCCTGCTATAAGAGCCTCATACTCAGTAATGTTATTGGTACATAGGAAATTGAGATGATAAGATAAGGGAATGGATTTCTTTGTAGGAGAGATTAGAACAACACCTGCCCCCAATCCCATACGACACTTAGAGCCATCAAAGTACAACTCCCAAGTTTCATCTTTCTCTGTACAAAGAATGAAGTCATCGGGAAAAGATTCAGGGTTAGGGAAGGAGAAAGGTGAAGGGGCCTCAACTAATTGATTGGTCAACGCTTGCCCTTTAATTGCTCTTTGTGAAACAAATTTAAGGTCAAATTCAGTTAACAACATAACCCACTTAGCTAGGCATCCTGATAAATCAGTTTTAGAGAAAAGATGCTTCAACGGATCAAACTTTACCATGACATGGACTTCTGAATTTAAAAGATAATGTCTCAATTTTTGAGTCGCAAACACCAAGGCCAAGCATTGTCTTTCTATCATAGAATATCAAGTCTCATAATCGAGTAAGGTATGACTTATATAATAAACTGGACACTCCTTACCATCTTTATCATGTTGTGCCAATAATGCTACGAGAGCATGAGAGGAGGCGGCTGTATAAAGAAGAAAGGGTTTAGAAGGTTTGGCGGGTTGAAGGATAGGAGGACTAGCCAAATATACTTTTAGATCTTCAAATGCTTGCTGACAATCTTCATTCCATTGAAAAGTGATATTCTTTTTGAGAAGCTGAGTAAAAGGAAAAGTACGATCCGCAAGTTGAGATACAAACGTATGAATAGCTTGAATCTTTCCTTGTAAGCTTTTGAGTTGAGACACATTTCTAGGAGGTGGAATGTTGACAATAGCATCTATTTTCTTAGTGTCCACCTCAATCCCATGATGCGAAACTATGAATCCTAATAGTTTTCCACCATCCACACCAAAAACACATTTTCGGGGATTCAAGCGCATGTGATATTTATGAATTCTTTCAAAGATTTGACGAAGGATCTTAATATGATCTATACGGAGAATGGATTTGGCTAAAATATCATCAACATAATCTTCTAAAATCTTATGCATGTAATCGTGAAAGATAAGGGTCATCACTCATTGATAAGTTGCGCCGGTGTTTTTAAGCCCAAAAGGCATCATCACCCAACAGAACGTACCCCAAGGAGTGGTGAAAGCAGTTTTGAATTGATCTTGAGGATTAATGAAAATTTGATTGTATCCTAAGAAACCATCCATGAAGGATAACAAAGCATGTCCTACTGTGGAATCAACTATCATGTCAATGTTTGGGAGAGGGAAATCATCTTTTAAAGAAGCCTTATTTAAATCTTGAAAGTCGGTACACATTCTTATTTTATTATCTGGTTTAGCTACAACGACAATATTTGAAATCCACGGGGAATAATCAATAGGGCGGATAAATCCAGCCTCTAACAATTTTTCAATCTCAGCCTTAACAAGCAAAGCTACCTTAGGATTCATTTTTCAAATCTTTTGTTTCACAGGCTTAGCATCGGGAACTAAGACAATATTATGAGTAAAAATCTTAGGATCTATACCAGGCATGTCAGATTATGTCCAAGCAAAGATCTCAGGGAATTCCTGCAATAAATCTGTATATTGTTTTTGTTCTTCTACATCCAAACACTTTCCAATTTTAATAACTTTTTCTTCATTGCCAGGATCCATCTTAACATCAATGGTGTCACTTATAAGAAGATTACTTTGTTGAGGAGTATCCTTTAACTGAGGGAATTCTTTCACAATCTCATCATTATCAATCTCTTTTCCAAAATAGGCTTCAGTGTTCAAACAATAAGGGAATCCCCTATTGTGATGATAACGAGGAAGAGTATCATATGCTCCTAAAAACTCAGCTAAAGCATCATCGGTACGAAAGACATCCAAAGCACAGGCACACGAAGGATCCGCATCAATATACTTGGGGTGTTGCATTGGTAGAGATGTAGAAATGACATTAACACTAATACATGGTCTCTTGGAAGCTTTAGTGCGCTTGTAGGGATTATAACCAAGTCCAAAGATCATATCATAAAGATTATTCTCTAGAGGAACCTTTATTCCTTGTTTGTGAGCGCCACAGCCATTTCCATGATACCCATGCTTAGCTAGAATATGAAAACCACGACCATAATGATCAGCCATTTCAGAAAGAGAAGGTGGTTTTTCATAAGACAAAGAATCAAACTCTTCAGAATTAGAGGTGTGAGGAGAAGAAGTTTGAGAAGCGGCCACGAAATTATTGCTCATAGGTTCAGGTAAGATTGACTGATTTTTAGCTTCTTCCTTCTTTTCAACCTTAAGCTCTCTAGAAGGAACCTTATATTCACCTTCAAAGGTGGGATTAAAATCAAGAGATCCCCAATCGTCTTCTACGAGAACCTTCTCAGGATCAAAATCCTTCTTATGTGTAGATTCAAGTCTAGAAGAATCTTCTTCAGGAGCTCCAGACTCATCCAAAGAATTTTGATCATCAGAGAGTGAGGATTCATCGATAGGTATCTTGTTTAAAGAGTCATCACTAGACGACGAAGGTTTAGAAGAACCCCCTTTGGAAGTAGATGTTTGTAAACAAGCTTGGAAATTAGTATCACCTATCAAGGTATATGTCTTATTGTTATAAATAAATTTAACTTGTCTATGCAATGTAGAGGGGATAGCTTGCATACTGTGAATCCAAGGTCTCCCTAATAACAAGTTGTATGTTAAATTTCCCGACATAACATGGATAGGAGTAGGCAAAGTAACAGGCCCCACTGTGAGGGGTAAGGTGATAATACCTAATGAATTCTTAGCCACATTGTCAAAGCCTCGAATGGGATGAGAGTCAGGCTCAATGAGGGATGTATCCACATTCATCTTATGCAATAGATTAATGCTACACACATTAAGGCCAGAGCCATTATCTACTAGTGTTCATCTTATAGCAGTGTCATTTATGATAACCACAATCATCAAGGGATCATATTGATGTTGAATTTCACTAGTAGGCAACTCATCTTGAGTAAACACAATTTGAGCTTTAGGATTCATCATAGAGTTAACCAAAGATACTATATTACTAGATGTATTCGGTGGAGGAATATTCAAATCTTTCAAGGCATCTTGTAACATTCCATGATGAGCAGAAGAAGTTTGAATCAAATCCCAAAGGGATATCTTAGCAGGGGTAGCTTTAAGTTGTTCTATGAGATCATAATCCTTACCAAGCACTTGTGAAATACGAGGAGCTTGCGGAAGAATTGGTTGAGGATTAGGAAGGGAAACCAGAGTAACAGGAGGAGGATTAGGCTGCCTATTATTTCTAGTATGATAAGTATGGGCAACTTCATGATAACTCTCTCTAGTTAATTGCTTAGCATAACTATAAGGACTTATAGGTTTTCTTCCTTGCACAGTGATGATAGGTTTATTCGGAGTAAGAAAGGAATCATGATCATACCCTCATTGGATAGTAAGGAGAGGCAATTTAGGAACTTGAAAGGTGGGAGAAGGATAAGCACCTTGGACTTCAAAGAGAGGCTTATTATGCTCATTCAGGTTTATCATGTTAACTAATTTAGAAGTTTTGTTCTTGTTTAGAGATTTCGATAAAGCCACAAAGTCATCAAGAGCATCATCCAACAAAGCATGATCATATCTATTGAAAGGTTTATCTTTTGATTCAAAAGGAGACATCTCCTCATAGAGGGGATTATTGAAAACAACCATGTTACTAGATTCAGTGGAAGAGTTGATAGGAATGTACCCTTGAGAGGAACCATTCGACTTATCTTTCTCATCACAACGGAATGGCATAGTAACAAGGTTTATGAGTCTTTGGTAAAACGAAGGTTTGGCATCTTTAGGATTCAAAAACTCATCTAAAGCTTCATCTAATTCATCTTGGCTATACTCATAATCAACATAATTGCATACATCATCATAAACATGAACATCTTGCAAATAAAAATCTGACATTTTGAAATAAAAATTGCATAAAATTTAAACACACAATGCAAAGAAACAAAGAAACACACACTTTTTTTTTTTTTTTCTTTTTTAATGAAAAATTGCAACACTCTAAATCTAGATCTAGATCTGACAAATGCAATGCAAGAGAAAACAATGATAAGGATTCACGTCGGGTTAACCAAAATGTGTAGGGGAAAAAGCGAGACTAGGTTAACATGTCCTAATCCTACCTTTTGACACACATTGCAGAATACGAAAGAGCCTAGAGGTATCACACAATTGGCTACTTCTTTTTGTGAAAGAGAGAGCCATGGGATACCTATTAGGGTTTCTATTCCTTTGTTGTAATTGAAAGATGAAATCATGCAAGTTCAATTCCTAACCCCAAAGTGCAAGTATGAACTAACAACAAGATTGCAGAATTGAAACTAAACAATGGAAAGCTATAAACACAAGGACAAGATAAGAATGTAGATGCATACCTGGAGCTAAAATCTGAGTGAAAATGTTCAGGATGGGGGAACGGGCACCACTATCCTGATTCCGCCTCTGAAACTGCCCCCGAAACTGCTATTTTGCAACCTGGAAAACTGCCGAAAATGCCAAAAATTGTTGTCTGACAGAGGGACCAGGGCGCCCAGCGCCTCTGTCCCAGGGACCAGGGCACCTAGCGCCCCTGTCCTGGCAGGACCAAGGTGCCCCATGCCCCTGTCCTGGTCTTTTTCTCTGAAACTTGGTATAAAGTTCTGTCTCCGTCTGCTTCTTCTGGATCTGCAACTTGCGGCGTCGTCTAAATCCCAAAATCTGCACTTATATCTAAAAAGGTGTTTTGGGTGGCTATATAGGGTTTTGCCTTAGTCAAACCCCCACTTTGGTGATTTCCACCTCCACGAATAGCCAAGTTGTATTGTAAAATTAATGTGTGTGCAGACCTTGTGTGTGTGCAAGATCCTAAAATGCAAGTAAGCAAACTAGAGCAACCTAGAAAGTAAACCTTAATTGCTTGTAAAATGATAATGTAAATGCTCCAAATCAAGATGTAAATAGATCTAAAGCATGAATACAAGTGATATAATGAGCCTTATGCAAAGACATGAAAACAACATGAAACCATACCCAACCCCAAGGGAGGGGTACAAGCCAATCTTCAGTCGGTGATCCCTTATTGCTTTTCAATGCCTTCAAAGCCCTAAATGGATGAATGAAATTGATAAATGCTTGATAGATGGATGTTGGATGTTTGTTGAATTCTTCAAAGATCTGCTCTTTCACTGCATATGAAGTTCCTGAAAACCAAAATTTGGATCCTTTCAAATGAAGAAAGAGAGCTCTTATGTATGAAACCCTAGGTCTTAATTCCAATTTTTGGCCAACCTAGAGGTTGAATCTCCCACCAATTTCTTGGGGTTAAGCTTTGTTTTATGATTGGATCGCGCTCCTAAAATTTTGAGAAAAATGTCCGGGACCGTGTGCACTCCGGGTGCCATGGTCCTGGCAACTTTTCACCAAATTTTCAGGGTCGTCAGATGTGATGATTTTAGAGAGAATCCCAAAGTTACAGGTGATTTCGAGATGTTTTGACCCCCAAAATCAAGCCCCCAAGTTCAAAATAGGACCTAATTAGGGTTTTTGATTAAATGATGTATTGGAGGAATAAAATGAAAGGGGGCACACTTTAATGAAAGGGCCCAACTTTATGATGTGGAGGACAATGAAATAGGACCTTAGACCTAATTAACTTGATTAATTAAGTGCTAAGGAGAAATGCAATGCAAAATGCAAACTGCGCCAAGGTGGGTGCTAAACTAGGTGTGAAATTCTACTGTTTTAACAAGTGCGTACAATTTATGACGCTACATGGATATTACTTACAATAGTGTGCCTACACATGCAGGAAGGCCAACTGCCTAGAGCTCACTGCTCAAATACAAAAGGAAGTCTCACTGACTTACAAAAATGGATTATGGAAATCCAATTTAATGTACTACTACAAAAAGCATCTGCTATGCCAGGTTCAATACCGGTTTAAGCTCATACAATAACCATAAACCTTACTCCAAAATTTGCCTTAATATTCACTCTACATATCCATCCTATATGTCCATATCTATATCAAAATGATCTACAAGATCTCATAATTATATATGAGTCTTATGAAAATATGCCATGTTGGCTTACAAAATATATTACAATTAAATACAATATGCAATAATCAAAATCTTGTCGGCTAGGGTGTTGGTAAAAATTCTTGTCACTGTCGGTGAACTATCTGTCAGTGTAGATTTTGCCGGTGTCGGTGTTGGTGTCATAAGATTGCAAGGTTGCCATCAATGACAATATCTTCAATCACCTACAATTCTTATTGGAGTGTGCAATGCCAACAATCTCCCCCTTTGGCATTGATGGCAACACTCATGAGAAAAATTCAAAATTGTATCCAAAAATTGAAGTCCAAAAATCTTACCAAAACTGTGTGCTCTCCCTGAGTAGATGATCTCTTTTGTCAATCATTTTTCTCTTCTCTACTACTCCCCCTTTGACATCAATGATAAAGGCTGTCAAAATGCCAAATGAGTGCAGTTCTCAGCTCAAACCTTGTAACTGGTTGGTTACAATCTAAAATAGGTCTGCTAATACAAAATTCAGGCTTTGAGTGAACCTGTCACTATCCTTTAATATTGCTTCTGTCCTTTGAATGGTACCAGTGAGGTGATACATTTGCTCTTCTGGTGTCTTTAGTCCCTGAACAAGTTCCTCTAGGATCTCTTTCCTCAAAGAGATGAGGTTATCCAGTTTCGGACCGAGTCTGCATTTAAGTTCTTTTGCCTTGTCTTTTATTCTTTCCTTCTCCTTTTCCAATTTTTCAAATTTCTCCTCAAATCTAGCTATCTCCAGTTCTATAACTGATATTTGTTCTGATGAACCAATGAGATTGTCAGCTATATCATTTATTTCTTTTTGTACTTTGGTGATCTATTTGTCAATGTCCATTGTCAAAATATTTGTCTTGCAGGAGTCTTTGTACAGTTCCTTAAACTCCATTATTGTTTTTCTTAGTGTCAGTAAGAGGGTGTCAATGTGTCCCATGCACTTCTTTATTGTCTCATCAAATAATTTCTCCTTTTCTCTATCCATTTTCTCTTTAAATGTCTCTTCATTTATTTGGTCCACAGTCAATAAGTTGTCGGTGATATACTTAGACAATGTGTCTAATTGACTTAAAGAATCTTTATTTTCCACATTGCACTTGGGTGCTATCAATTTAAGAATGGGAATGGTATCATCTATAGCCTTATATGATAATGCATTACAATCTATAATTTTCTTTATCAAATCCAATAATACCTCTATTACATTAGTTGGTCTGAATTCTGTCATGGAAGTACCAGATGACTGTCCAAATGCCTTCATAATCTGCATGCTACCGGTGAACTATCCATCGGTGTAGATTCTGCCGGTGTCAGTGCCATAAGATTGCAAGGTTGCCATCAATGACAATACCTTCAATCACCTACAATTCTCATTGGAGTGTGCAATGCCAACATATATATCAGTGACAGACTCAGCTCTAAGAGCTTTGTTGGCACAACATGATGAACAAGGAAAAGAAAGAGCTATTTACTATATAAGTGTAACCTTGATCAGCTATGAGCTGAATTACACTCTTATAGAATGAGCATGTTTAGCCATTATATTTGCATCTCAAAAGCTTAGACATTACATGCTAGGTCACAAGCTGCAACTCATTGCACGCTTTGATCCACTCAAGTACCTATTGAGTAGAGCAACATTGACTGGGAGATTAGCTAAGTGGGTCATGATCTTGAGTGAGTTTGATATAGAGTACATAGACAGAAAGGCCATCAAAGGAAAAATTATAGTAGATCAATTAGCAAAGGCTCCCTTACAAGACAGTCACCCATTGCTCATAGACTTTCTAGACGAATTAGTATTTACATTGACAACATCTATAATGTGGAAATTATACTTTGATGGGTCATATACAAGTCATGGATCTAGAGCTGGGATTCTTTTCATCACCCCTCAGGGTGATTGTATTCCTATGTCATTTAGGATAAATTTTCCATGCACGAACAATATAGCCGAATATGAAGCTCTCCTCATAGGACTTCGTACAACTATATAATGGAGAATAAAAGAATTACAAGTCTTTGGTGACTCACAACTAATTGTAAACCAAGTTAATGATGACAACAATATGAAAGATGACAAACTCCTACCTTATAAGAAAATGGTAGAAGATTACAAAGAGCATTTTAGAAAAATCACTTTCAAACAGATTCCAAGGGTACAAAACAAGGCAGTTGATGCCATGGCTATAGTAGGATCTATTCTAAATATGCCTACTAATGAAAATCAATTTGAGTTTATTATAAATAGTTAATGATACTGGCATATGGGACTCCCTCAACAGAATACGTATATGCAATTGTGAGTTCAGAATCCCCTTGGTATAATGAAATATATGCATATTTATACACTCAGTACATGTCACCGGATCTGTCCAAAAATCAAAAGAAGACTTTGTTGGCATTTTGAGTTTGTTGGCATTTTGCATATAGATTGCATTAATGATATGTTGTCATTGATGTCAATTGAACTGGTAATGGTATTCATGTTATCATTGTATGAGGATAAATTCAAATTCTTTTAGCGTGTTTGTTTATTGTCTAGGGAAGAAGAAAAGTGGATTGTATCTAATGCACAACATGTGATGAGTTACAAAGTCCAATGGAGCGGTGATCATGGAGCGGTTGGAATTTTCTTGAAGAATTGAAGAGATTGTTATGATTTCTATTGGTCAAGATTATACCCACTTGTTTGTAATCTTGATGATGAGAATTAGGTTTTTGTTATGTTACCGACCTAATTGATTTGTATTTAAGGTCGATGAAGTTGTTTGTAAAAGTTGTTGGCAAAATTGGCAGAAACCTATTGAGTGTGTAGTTGCCTTGCCAATGAATGGATCTGCACTTAGAGTGAAGGCAGATTGAAGCATAAAAGGATCTGATCAAGAAAATGTAGTGCTATTCAGACAGAACAAGAAAACCTATTGTTTTCTAAAAATTATAGCAGTAGTGAAATCCCTTAACCGAGTAAGCTCTAACAAGATTGGTTACTCATTAAATCCTCTAACAAGGTGATCCAATAGCTTGGATTCTTAAATCCTCTAGTGAGGTTACTCCTAACAGGGTATTATGCTTTTCATCAAGGCATATTTATAAATCCCTTAACTTGGTGATTCCTAATCAGAATTAGTTCTTAACAGGACTTATTGTAAAGCTTTAACAGGCTTGGCTCCTAATAGGGAAAACTTTAGAAGAGTTTAGATAGCTATCATTGTGAGTCCCATCTCACCATGGTTTTTACCTATTTGCATTTTCCACGTATAAACATTTGTGTGAAGTGGTGAATTTTTTGTGTGGTTATGATCTTCTTTATTGATTTGATTAACTTTTGATAAGGCATGTTAACTAGAAGCATTGAGAGATGAATATGTTGAGTTATGATTAAGCATTGTTGATTTTTATAAGATTGAAGTTGTTTACTGTTAAGTTGTCATTACAGTCAAATCGGTTGATGTCAAGTATTCTGATGAATTTTGATATTGACTGAGATATGTTTACTTTGTGTTACTGAATTTGAATTTGGGAACTTTGTATTAGTTTTTCAATATACTGACTCACCCCCTCTCAGTATTCTACCAGATACTTATTCTTTCATCATACCATCAATTGGTATCAGAGCGTCTCAGGTCCTCTTTAATCTAAAATCCTAACAACTTGAGGAAAAGATCTTGTAGATCATGATGAAGAAAGAAGGTCCAAAGTTCAACAAAGATAACTAAAGGATATGGAGCGACATAATGAAGATTTACATTAAGAGTCTTGGTAGTTAGTATTGGGATCATATAAAAAATAAGTATATTACACCTACTAGAACCCTGACTGATGATCAAAAGAAAGAACAACAAGAAAACCACCAAGCATTAGAGGCTATTATAAGTTCCATGTCTGATGTTGAATATGTAGATGCTCATGGTCTTGAAACTACATATGAAGTATAGAAGAAACTAGAAGATATTTATAGCAGTGATGAACATGTCATGATTGCCAAAGAGGAGAGTTTAAGAGGAAAGTTTGATGACATGAGAATGTCTGAAGGTGAGAATATCCAAGAATATGGCCAAAGGATTAAAGAGATAGTTGGTGAAATAAAGAGTGCAGGAGGGAAAGTGGAAGATGCCACAGTAATCAGTAAAGTACTGAGAACCCTGCTACTGGTCTATACTATCTGAGTTGCAGCTATTTAGGAGATGAAATTAATTGACAAGACAAAGGTAGCTCTTGACTCTATTATTGGCAAACTTACTACTTTTGAATTAAATGGCTATGATGGTAGTGTATAGAAATCAGAATCAAAATTCAGAGCTTTTGTCTCTAACTCATCCGTGAGAAGAAGTAGAGATACCGGTCATATTTATGAATCTAGATCCAGCAAAGATGTTGATGATGAAGACAACCTAGTGAAACTTGAAGCATTGTTGGCAAAACGACTAGCTAGAGGCACTGGTAAATATAGAGGTAAGCTACCTTTAAAATGTTTTGCATGCAACAAGATTGGTCATATAGCATCAAACTGCCCTAATGGTGAAAATGAATACAAGAGAGATAAATTTAAGAAGTATAAGGGTAAAGGCAAGAGAGATTGTCTTGTAGCTATTGATAGTGGTATTACTGATGAAGAATCTGATGATGATGCTAGTGAAGATATTGTGTTTGTAGCTATTAAGGAAGAAATATCAGATCAGAAGAAACTAGTATCGAGGATGGATAACTCTGATGATTGGATCATTGATAGTGGTTTCTCACATCACATGACCGGTGATCGGAGAAAATTTCTTTCCCTAGAGGAATTTGATGGAGGTGTTATCAAATTTGGTAATGACTCACCCTGTATGGTTAAATGTAAGGGAGTTATTTGTCTTAATGGGAAGAGAAATGTTGAAGATGTCTATTGGGTTGAAGGCCTAAAGCGTGATCTTCTGAGTGTGGCATAACTTAATGACAAAGGATAACCACTATAGTTCAGAAATGGTATGTGCAAAATCTTTGACAACAAAGGTGAATTGATTGCAATCGGGAAACAGACCAGAGGTAATATTTTTCATCTTAATCCTAAAGTTAGCAACTATTTGATTGCAAAAATAGATGATAGTTGGCTTTGGAATAGAAGATTTTGTCATATAAATTTTGACTATATTGTTAAAGTAAGCAATTCTAAGAAAGTAAGAGGTCTACCTCAGCTAGACAAACCAATTAATGCTCTTTGTAAAGAATGTGACTTAGGAAATATAACTTCTTCAACTTTCAAGAGAAAGTCCTTCTCAGCAGAGTACTTGTTAGATTTTGTTCATACAGATCTATGTGGACCAATAAGAACAAGAAGCATTCAAGGTGACAAATATTTCATGATCTTCACTAATGATTGTTCAATGATGATGTGGGTCACATTCTTGAAGGATAATAATGAAGCTTTTTGCAAATTCAAAGCATTTAGGGCCTTAGCTGAGAAAGAGAGTGGCAAAAAGTTCACTAAGTACTGTGATGATAATGGTATCAAGCGGTAACTTTCTGCACCAAGGACACCATAGAAGAATGGTATAATAGAGAGAAACAACCGGTCACTGGTTGAAGCTGCTAGGACTATGTTGATACAAGGAGGTGTAGAAATTTGTTTTAGGAAAGAAGCTGTAAGTACAACTATCTACACAATGAACCAAGTTCTAGTGAAAAGAGGTAAGGACAAGACCCCCTATGAATAATGGTATGGGAGATCACCTGATGTTAGCTATTTTAAGATATTTGGAAGCAAATGTTTTATTGAAAGAGGTGATTACATAAACAAGTTTGAAGCTAAGAGTGATGAAGGCATATTTCTTGGCTATTCCACAAAGAGTAAGGCCTATAAATGCTTCAACAACCGGACACAAAAAAATGTTGAAAGTGCTAATCTTCATGTAGATGAATGTCCTAAAATTTTAGAAGGAACCCGTTTGGAGAAAAATGATGAAGATCCTTGCATTTTTATTTTGGAACCTGAAACTGTTAAATCAAAAATCGATAAAGAAAATCCTAATGTACTTGTTTAACTGGAAAAAATAAATTCAGAAGAAGATGACAATGAATAAGCTGAACTTGAAGAGAATGATCATGTTATTTCTAGGTATGTGAGACTGAATCATAGTCCTGAACTGATAATTGGGGATAAGGATGCAAGTGTACTAACTAGAAGGAGAATAAGAGATAATTGTTGCATGATATCCACCTTTGAACCTAGAAGTGCTAAGGAGGCATTTGGTGATGATCATTGGGTGAAATCTATGGAGGAGGAATTGGATCAAATTAAGAAGAACAACACTTGGACCTTGGTACCCCAACCGATAAATAAGAATGTTATAGCTACTAAATGGGTGTTCAGAAACAAGTTAAATGAAGATGGTGTTGTAGTTCGCAACAAGGAAAGATTAGTATGTGTATGCGGGAAAAGCGGTTCGATGAAATCCAAAATGTGAAAATATTTCAAGGACTTGCCCACACACACATGGGACTCTTGGTGCAAGTTATGGAGCTATGTGTTGGAAAATGCACACTCCATTGAGACATTGTAGGTGATTGAAGGTTTTGTCATTGATGGCAACCTTACAACCCTATGACATCGGCAAGACAATCCACCGGCACTAGCAAGATCAGACTCTACACCGACACACAGACCACCGACACCGGCAGTGAAAGGAAGCATACCGGCATAGAAGCCGACAAGAATTTTGTTTGTAATTTTTTTTGTTTATTATTGTAAAATCATTATAAGCCGACTTGGAAAATTGTAAAATGACTCATATATATAAGAGATCATTGTAGAAGAACTAGGTAAGCATGGAGGAATGTAATTAGGTGAAATAAGGAAGACCTATTATGTGAATTATAGGTTAAGGGTTTATTTATGAAGTAGAGCTATAAACCGGTACTGGATCTGGCATTGTAGATGCTAGTTTGAAGCAGTACAAGACACTGGATTTATATAATCCATTTTGTAAGTCAGTGATACTTCCCATTTTGTAATCGAGCAGTGAGCTCTAGGCACTTGGCCTTCCTGCATGTGTAGGCCCCTCTTGTAGCAATAATATTCTCTTATTGGCCAGTAAGTGAATATTGTGGGTCACAAATCCCACTGAGGTTTATCCCATACCGGGTTTCCTCATTAAAATATTGTGTTATGGTGTGTTTTTCATGTGGTTGCTTTTATCTCTGTTTATTGCATTACTTTCTGTTTATTGGTATGCAGTATTAATATGTTCTACATGTTTTAAGTTAAGAAAATCTGATTACTAGTTAGATACTGATTCATCCCCCCCTCTCAGTATCTATGGGAATCCTAACAATTGGTATCAGACCTTGGTCCTCTATTTTCAGAAGCCTAATAGCTTGAGGAAGATCTTGACACCGGTAGAGATGGATAACTTGATGAAGCAACTAAAAGGATCTCTCCCAGACTATGATGCAGAAAAGGTGAAAAATATCAAACTTGAAGATGATCTAAAAGTTGCACAAGATATTATTCAAGCACTTCAGGAAAACCTTACCATTGCAAGAAACAAGAGAAGAGAACTTTGTGAAAAGATGCAATTTGAGAATGATGAAAAGGAAACTCTTAATGATCTGATAAACAAGTTGAAACAAGAGAACATGGCAATAAAGAATGAGATGCAAGATATGACTATGAGATTTTGTAAGGAAATTGAAGATAGAAAGAAGAATAAAGAAGATTTGAATAGAAGACTAAGTGATGTTGCAAATGAGAACACCAGACTTAGCTATGAAAATGATTTGTTGAAGACAGATCTGATGCATACACAAAATGACTCAAATGAACTTATGAGACCAAAAGAAATCTTAGAAAGAGAATTGGATACTCCAAATCAGCACAAAGATAAATTCAAGAAAAGCTCAGAAGAACTTGGTGACTTATTGAAGAATCAGAAACCTAATGGTCTTGGCTTTGAAGTTGGTGAAATCTCCGATACTGCAAACACACAAGATCATAGCAAACCGGTAAGACAACCTAATGCTTATAAATTCAATGGCAAATGCTTTAACTGTAATTGTAGACACTCAAAATTGTCATGTCTAATTAAATAAATATTTTATTTATTTAATTATCTAAGCTTAATTCTTCTATTAATTAAATAAATCTTTATTTATTTAATTAATTCATTTATCCTCTTCTAGCCTTATTTCTCATTTAAATAAATACATTTATTTATTTAAATTATCCCTTTCCTAAATTAAATAAATATTTTATTTATTTAATTGTCCTACTTCTTCTATTAATTAAATAAATCTTTATTTATTTAATTAATTCATTATCTTTTTCTACACATGACACATGTCATTCATCTCTTAATTCCTACACTACCTACCCCTTTCATTATTTTGGTATTTCTTATACCTACCCCCTAATCCTAGCCGACCTCTCTTTTTACACCTCTCAATCTTAACCCTCCATTTCATATTGTGTCTTCTATTTAAGGAGATGCTTTCTTCATTGTCAAACCCTAATAACACATGCTAATGATCTTTCATGCAACTTGGCTACACTACAATTCCACTTGCAACCACATTCCGTTCTTTATTGAGCTCTTGTGCATACAAAAATCTGAGAGCAAGCATATCAAACAAGATCAATGGAGATAGGAAGAATGGAGATCAAAACCCTATTGGACATGTGATGGTATAATCTTTGTGATTTTGAGGTATTTTGCATTGTCTTAGGTTATCTTCATATGTTATGGTGGATCTTTGTTCATTGTTAGGCTAGGGTTTAGTGGTTGAATCCATTTTAGTCTTTCAATATTGTTGTTATTTGTTATCCATTTTCACCATATACAGTAATAAGTATGGTCATAGAGAAAATCAATGTAGATCTAGAAATTATCAGAATACCAATACACCCATTGGTCAATGTTCCAAATACAACAAAATTGGTCATAATTCTGAAAATTGCAGAATGAATGTAAGATGTTATGTTTGTGGAAGATTTGGACACTTCTCTAATCAATACAGAACACAAACCATCATAGGTTATGGAAAAGCTATTCAAAAAAATAATGTGACTTGTTATGCTTGTAACAAAATTAGACATATTGCTAAATTTTGTAGAAGCAAGTCCTCACCGGTAAATAACAAAGGTCCTAGTTTGAAAGGTAAAGAAAAGGTTGAAGAAGTTAAGCATGAATTCTAAAAACAATGGATTAGAAAATCAGAACTGAATGTTGATAGGAATACTCTTCCACTGGCAGAACATAGTAGCACTACATCGGTAGGAGACTCTTCATCTAATTGAACAAAATTCTTTTGAGGGTTTGGCAATCAAATGTGAAACATGCTATTATTCCCTCGGTTGATGGTAAGAAGTTGAAATTACTTCTATACCGATAGATAAGTTAAGTGATTACTTAACCGAAAAGCATTAAATGTGGTGGTTGGCAAATTAACATTATAAATCAGTGTTTTTGGCTCCATTTTATTTCACTGAGCATTCAAACATTCGAAGAGCTTGAAAATTCCGAGCAAAGACATTTCGAGCAAAGAAGCAAAGCAATTCAGTAATCAATCACTCCTAAGGCAGAGAAAGGTATTTATAATCATGGCATCTTCCTCTGTACTTGAATTCATAGCAAACCCTACTGTTGTCAAAGTAATCAAATGCCCTAGGCCTGTATTTCAGTTAGTTCCTGAAATTACTAAGAAGGATGATAATGTTGGTGCATTTTCTCAAATTCCCAAAGGAGTAGTTTTTGCAGAAGACCCTAGAATGTACATTCATTGCCACATAGAACAATTAGGTGATGAGGAAATTAAGAACATGTATAAAACTATAATCTATGATGATTTCGGTAATGTGAAACCTGAACACAAAATAGTTGAAACCCTAGGATTCACTGAAATTCTCAGCATTCTAGATTTTCCTAAGGAAGTGATCAGGATAGTTCTAAGCAGGGTACATGGTGCATTCTTTTGGTTAGATTCGGTTCACAAAATTACCGAAGAGGCAGTAAAAGCTATGACAGGGTTACCCTCCATCGATAACAAACCTGATAAGACAAAGAAGGTCTCAAATGACCTAGTGATGAACCTAACAAGAGCAATGTCTGATAAAAGGTCTTTAAGAGTAAATGATGTGACTGACATCAATGTCAGATTTATTAGCATGATTCTAGGCTACAAAACAACACATGCAAATAGGTTAAACTCGGTTTCTAGTTTATGCATAAAGAGTGCTTATGATATGATCAAGGATAATGCAAAAATAGATGTATGTGAATGGTTGAAGGATGAATTGATTGATAATCTTGGAAAGATCAAGAAAGACAAAAAGGGGACATTCAAATTTGGTAACCTACTTGTCTGTTTAATGTTGCACATAACAAAACAGGTGCCCGGTATTAGCAACAAAAATCTAGGTTTTGATATACCGGTAGGCAAACAACTATCTGATTTACTGAATAACATGGGAGAAAATAGAGAAAAGAATATAAATGAGTACTTTCAAGCATTGAAGGCCCGGATGAAGACTAGAGTCAGATTATCACAAGCAATTGTAGATAAGTATAAAGATGAAATATGCTTTGTTATTAAGAAGGATGAGATTTGGATGGAGGCAATCATCCCAAGAACATTTTGGGTTACTAAAATGGGTTATGAAACTGATAATCTCATAATTGAAACATATGCAAAAGCCCTCCTAGAGGCACCCAAGGAGCCTAAGGAGGAGGTATTTGGTAGTGCTAAGACCATTGAAAAACAAATCCAATCTAAGAAGAATGTTAAAAAGGTTGAAGCAACAATAAGAAGAGGATTCAGGAAAGCAAAGGCTACAAAGGAAAATGTACTCAAGAAAACTGGTATTAGTGAAGATGAGTTAGAAGCACTACAGCCAGAAACTCACCTTTCACTGGTAGCAACTTCTTTAGAAAGTGATATACTAGCTAAATTTAAAAGAGTTGTGAGAAAAAGGAAACCTTCACCTATATCTACACCATCACCTAGAAGAACTAGACAAAAACAATAGGTAGTAAGGCCCCCAGCTAAGAAGATAACCCCAAAGAAGAAAAAGTTAACACCCAAAAAGAAGACTCAATAAAACATTGGCCCAATTGACAAACTACTAGAAGAAATAACAGAGGATGGAAAGCTTAAGAACATCAACAAATTATATGATTCACTATCAGTTGATGACAAGGAGAAAGTTGAAAACAATGTAATTCTACACTTAGATATCTACAAGAAATTTCTAATGCAAGTTGTAGATGAATTACCGGCTGAACTATTTAAGAGACTTGAAGCTAGAAGGCAAGCTGTTGTAGAGCTTGATAAGAAATTAAAAGTTGAAAAACTACTTGTTGTTTATCTTGTTAACTCACCAAAGGAGATTGATGATCTGATTGCAGAGGCTAACCGGTCAGTATTCTCAACTGCACACCGGCATATAGCACTAATGGTTGGTAGAGTAAATGAGGTTGCAGAGGAAACTGAAAATGCATGGGATATATTCCTTGTAGAGAAGGAAAAGCAAGAAGAGTATAGAAATCCCAAACCTATCAAAGTATATCAGAAAGATAAGGATAAAGGTAAAGGAAAGGTTGGTGGACCCCCTAGCATAAAGATAAGAGATAATTTATCCCCATCGCCTCTGGATACTCCACTGGTAGTTACAACTGAAGATCAACCGACTAGTGAGAGTATGGATATACCACAAGAGGACACAAATCCTAACTCTGAGGTGTTATACATAGTTGACATTGATACTCAGAAAGTTAACATTGTGGTAGATAAGGACACAACTGGAAAGATAGATATGGCTAGTAAGGTACCAATAACAGGTAACACAGAAGGTAAACAGGTAGATGACCACATTGTGAAACAAACAGAGTAACAGGATCACATAGAGCAATAGGCTCCCTCTTAGTAACAGGCTCATGTGGAAACAGTGCCACCGGCAACAAGAGAGCAAGAAAAACCTTTGCTCAAAGAAATGGAAACACAAACTGACCTACCAGAGGTCACCACAAGCAAGGAAATTTCTCCCACTGGCGGGATACAGAGTGTTGGCTCTTCAACTGCATATTTCAAATCAACTAATGTAACAAAAGTTCTTTTGGACTCCATAAAGAAAATAATAGATTGTAGCTCACAAGCTTACAAGGCTATAGATGACACAATTCCAATTTTGAAAATGATAGCCCCAAAATGTAATGTAGATAATAAGGATTCTTTGAGTCAACTTGACACTTTGTCTAAGTATATTACTGAAAACACTGTGATAGTTGAACAAATAAAAGAGGAAGCATTCAAGGAGAGATTAGAAAAAGAAAAACACAAATTCTTTCAGGAAGAAATATTAAAGCTGGAAAGAGAAAAGGAAAAAATAAAAAGTAAGGCTAAGGATCTTAAATGGAGACTAAGTCCAAAACTGGACTACCTCACCTCCTTAAGGAAAGAAATATCAGATGCTTTGGTTCAAGGACTAAAAACACCAACAGAGCAAATGCAACTCCTCACCAGTACAGTTCAGAGGATAGAGGCCGCAATAAAAGATAGAAAAAAGTTCCTTGAGAGCCTAAATCTAGTTTTGGTGGATCTTTTTTAGATTGTAACCAGCCGGTTACAAGGTTGAAGTAGGAAACCACACTCATTGACACTTTGACAACCTTTGTCATTGATGCCAAAGGGGGAGTAGTGGTATAAGAAAAATCCAATAACTTAGGGATCATCTGCTCAAGGGGAGCACACATTTTTGGTAAACATTTTTTGGACTTCAATTTTTGGATACACTTTTGAATATTTCTCATGAGTGTTGCCATCAATGCCAAAGGGGGAGATTGTTGGCAAATGCACACTCCAATGAGACATTGTAGGTGATTGAAGGTTTTGTCATTGATGGCAACCTTACAATCCTATGACACCAGCAAGACAATCCACCGCCACTAGCAAGATCAGACTCTACACTGGCACACAGACCACCGACACCGACAGTGAAAGGAAGCATACCGACACAGAAGCCGACAGGAATTTTGTTTGTAATTTATTTTGTTTATTATTGTAAAATCATTATAAGATGACTTGGAAAATTGTAAAATGACTCATATATATAAGAGATCATTGTATAACAATTAGGTAAGCATGGAGGAATGTAATTAGGCAAAATAAGGCAGACCTATTATGTGAATTATAGGTTAAGGGTTTATGTATGAAGCAGAGATATAAACCGGTACTAGATCTAGCATTGTAGATGCTATTTTGAAGTAGTACAAGACACTGGATTTATATAATCCATTTTGTAAGTTAGTGAGACTTCCCATTTTGTAATTGAGCAGTGAGCTCTAGGCACTTGGCCTTCCTGCATGTGCAGGCCCCTCTTGTAGCAGTAATATTCTCTTATTGGCCAGTAAGTGAATATTGTGGGTCACAAATCCCACTGAGGTTTTCCCACACCGGGTTTCCTCATTAAAATATTGTGTTATGGTGTGTTTTTCATGTGGTTTCTTTTATCTCTATTTATTGCATTACTTTCTATTTACCGGTATGCAATATTAATATGTTCTACATGTTTTAAGTTAAGAAAATCTGATTACCAGTTAGATACTGATTCACCCCCCCCTCTCAGTATATGTGGGAATCCTAACACTATGAAGGATTGCTCAACTCTCCAAGGTGTGGTCCATGGTTCTCTATCTCACAAGGTCCCTCAAGTCAATGCCTTTGCTCTCAGATCACTAAGAAAAGTGACTTAGGGATGACTAATGCAAGAATGAGGGATGCTTTAGATTAATTTTGACATGAATGCATCCTATTTATGCATGATTCTATCAAATGAGTTAAACTAGATGATAAGATGACAAGATTGGTAACAATACTATCCTAACATGATATGCTAGCTCTATGATTTAAGCTAAGATAATAGAAATTCTCTTAAATGCTTATTAGATTAATTCCTATTGCAAAGAGAGGCTAAATGCTTGCTAAAATTGAGTATAAGTATGATGCTAAAGACTTGGATGATGAAAATGAGGAAACGAGGGCTCTATTTATAGAAGAAACGGGGCAATGGATGGTTAGGATTGAAGGATTTAATCAAGGGTCGGGATTGAAAGTTATCAATCTATGTTTGCAATTCTCACCAATGAAATGGTGACAATTGTCAACATAAGACTAGTTGAGAGGAGGTGTAAGAAGCATTAAATGCTTGAGAAGACCTCATGGTTACCTTAGAAGGTAAGGGTTAAGGTTAGGTTAAGGTTATCCATTGGATAAAGCTTTTACCCAAAGGGTAAACTATTGTGCAAGGGTTAAGGAGATAACCATGATCAAAGCAATGAATGTTTGATGAGACCCCTGAGTTAGATGAGGGTTGAGTTAGGCAAAAAGTCTCTAAACATGCCACAAAGGGTTAGTTAACCATTAATGGTTTGAAGACTTTGGGGACAAATTTGTAAGAGTCCTTCCAAATTTGGGGGTATTCAACAAGTTAGCTTGTTGAAGGCATAAAGGCTTCAATGCCTTTGGAAGACTTTACTCCAAATTTGAGAAGTGACCTCAAATTTAGGGAAATGGGATAATTGAAGGGTTAAGCTTAATTGATTAGGATTAGATGGATTCTAGAAGAGTCTAGAAAGAGGTTTAGGAGGCAAGTGGGAGATGTAGGAAAATGCAAGTGGATGAGGGATAATAGGATTTAGTTAAAATAAAATTAATTTATTTCAATTTGGTTGCAAGTTGGGGATTTAAAGAAATTAGATTTATTTAATTGGGGTGAACTATTTAATTAAATGTAAATTTAATTAAAATTAGAGAGAAGGGATTTAATTAAATAAAATGATTTATTCAATTAAATGATATAAAGGGCTTAAATGAATTTAAATAAATAAATTGAATAATTTATTTAATTAAATAGAAGAATGTGGATGATTTAATTAAATTAGATTTAACTAAATAGAGGAATGAGAATAATGAACATTAAATATTCATTTAGGAATATGGTCATTTTTATATGTCTACACTATGCAAAGGTTATGTGCAAGAAGGAGAAGACAATGGAGAAACTTTTGCACCAGTAGCAAGACTGGAAAGTGTCATAAGTTTACTTGCATTTGCAACTCATTAGAACTTTAAGGTATACAAAATGGATGTTAAGTCTACATTTTTGAATGGGATACTAGAAGAAGAGGTTTATATAGAGCGGCCTGATGGTTATGCATTGACATATAAGGAAGACATAGTATGGAAATTGCATAAAGCCTTGAATGGATTAAAGAAGGCACCTAGAGCATGGTATGAATGGCTTCATACTCATGTGATGAATATAGGATTTGCTAGAATCGGTGATGACATCAACATTTATCTCAAGTCTGAAGGAGATGATATACTGGTCAGTGAAGTATTTATTGATGACATTGTATTTGGAGGTAATGATGACATGAGTAATTATTTTGCAGATGAAATGAAGAATGAGTTTGAGATGTCATTAGTAGGGGATATAATTTTTTTCTTAGGCTTGCAGATACAACAGATGAAGAATGGTATTTTCATTACTCAATCCAAGTATGTGAAAGAGGTTTTGAAGGCTTTCGGTATGAGCGACTGTAAACCAGTTGGAACCCCAATAGTGATAGGTTGTAATTTGTCCAAGGAAGAAGCATCTAAGTCTATAGATAAAAAGGAATACAGGTCAATGATTGGCAAATTACACTATGTTGTTCACAGTCCACTAGATATTGCCATGCAGTTGGTATTGTTGCTAGATTTCAAAAGAATCCAAAGGAAGCACATCTAATGGCAACCAAGAGAATTTTTAGATATCTGAAAGGTACTATTGACTATGGGTTATGGTATCCATATGGTGGAACTTTTGAGTTGAAGGCATACACAGATGTTGATTGGGTAGGAAATATTGATGACTGGAAGAGTACTACTGGTGGAGAATTATTTCTAGGATGAAGGCTAGTTTCATGGAGTAGTAAAAAGAAGATTTGTACTTCACAATCTACTGCTGAAGCTGAGTATGTAGCTGCTTATATGAATTGCACACAAGCTATGTGGATGAGACACATTTTGAAAGGTTTGACAATGGAAATCTTAGAACCAATAAAGATTTTGTGTGACAATACAAGTGCAATAAACATTCCTATAGATCTTGTTTTGCACACAAGGACTAAGCACATTGAATTGAAGTATCACTTCTTGAGGGAAAAAGTTCAAAGTAAAGATGTTATCTTGGAGCATGTTTCTACCAAGGAGAAACTTGCAGATATCTTTACCAAACCTCTGCCTAAGACCACTTTTGAGTATCTTAGAAGTCAATTAGGGATTGCCCCTCTTCATGAAGTTAGTTGAGAATGTTGTTGATTGCATCAGTCCCTGAATTACTTGTAGAATCTTACATGGATTGTTGAAGAAATGGATGTATTCCACAACGGGAGCATCAAGTTGCAGTATGATGTTGATGCACAGTGAGAGAAAAATTTCATGTTTTTACTTTCACTTTGGCATTGTTGTCAAAGGGGGAGAAGAATTATGTGATTGAGGAGAAAAATTATGTGTCTGATTAGGTGGACAAGCGGCAGGCTAAATACAAACAGAGCAAGGTGAATACTTGGTAATGTAAACCAGAATTCCTATTCACAAATCTTAGCAGCAACTAGAGGCATTGATATTTGTATTGCTATCAATGCCAAAGGGGGAGATTGTTGGCATTTTGAATGATATGTTATCATTGATGTCAATTGAACTGGTAATGGTATTCATGTTATTGTTGATATTGTTATTTTTTATATTGGCTAGTAATCGGTAAGAAGAGCTTTATGGAAGATGTTGTAAACCGGTGTGTTAAGTTTGTAAGTTGAACTGGTAAACTGGTGTAAAGGGTTAAACCTTTTTATGCATTATAACCGGGAAACCCTATCAGTTGTTAAAACCGATCAAGTCTGTTGGTTTATTATCTGATGAGCAGTAATGATGGAGACACGTGTGATCATTGTATGAGGACAAATTCATATTGTTGTAGCACATTTATTTATTGTCTAGGGAAGGAGCAAAGCAGATTGCATCTAATGCACATCACATGATGAGTTACAAAGTCCAATGGAGCGGTGATCATGGAGCGGTTGGAATTTTCTTGAAGAATGTGAAGAGATTGTTATGATTTCCAATGGTCAAGATTGTACCAACTTGTTTGTAATCTCGATGATGAGAATTAGGTTTTTGTTATGTTACTGACCTAATTGATTTGTATTTAAGGTCGATGAAGTTATTTGTAAAAGTTGTTGGCAAGATTGGCAGAAACTTGTTGAGTGTGTAGTTGCCTAACCAGTGAATGGATCTGCACTTAGAGTGAAGGTAGATTGAAGCATAAAAGGATCTGATCAAGCAAATTTAGTGCTATTTAGATAGATCAAGAAAACCTATTTTTTCCTAACAATTACAGCAATAGTGAAATCCCGTAACCGGGTAAGCTCTAACAAGCTTCGTTACTCATTAAATCCACTAACATGGTGATCCATTAGCTTGGATTATTAAATCCTCCAGCGAGGTTAATCCTAACATAGTATTGTGCTTTTCATCAAGGCATATTTGTAAATCCCTTAACTGGGTGATTCCTAACCGGAATTAGTTCTTAACAGGACTTATTGTAAAGCTTTAACAGGCTTGGCTCCTAACAGGGAAAACTTCAGAAGAGTTCAGATAGATATCCTTATGAGTCCCATCTCATCGTGGTTTTTACCTATTTGGGTTTTCCATGTATAAACATTTGTGCAAAGTGGTGAATTGTTTTGTGGTTATGATCTTATTTGTTGATTTGATTAACTTCTGATAAGGCATGTTAACTAGAAGCATTGAGAGATCAATATGTTGAGTTATGATTAAGCATTGTTGATGTTTATAAGACTGAAATTATTTACTCTTAAGTTGTCATAACAGTCAAACCGATTGATGTCAAGTATTCTTATGAATATTGATCTTGACTAAGATATGTTTACTTTGTGTGATGGAATTTGAGTTTGGCAACTTTGTATCAGTTTTTTAATATACTGATTCACCCCCCCTTTCAGTATTCTATCGGATATTTATTATTTCATCATACCATCAGATTCTTATTTGTCAGGCATCTAGACACACTATTATAGCTGATACCTTGTATAGAAAGGGCTTCGATGGAACTCTTCTTCGATGTCTTGATGAAAATGAAGCACAAATTGCTCTAAAGGAAGTCCATTATGGAATTTGTGGGGAACATCAAAGTGGTCCACCATTGTCAAATAAATTACCTTGCATTACATATAGTTCCTTTCCAAGAGCATCATATTGATTTTCATATAGAAGCATCAATAAAACAATACAACTGTCCAAGTTGGTCATTTGTTTGCATTCAAGAGAAACAATGGTCATCTTCTTTCTTAGATATTCAAACATGAATTCTTTGAAGTCCTAAGGTCATTCATCTTCAAAATCACCCTGTGATGACGCTTTACTTATGGTTGGGTAGTGATTTCACTATTTGAGACTTGTTAACCCAAAATCTATCAATTTCTATACCTCAAACATATTAAGAAAATCTCTAATTCATTCTAGACACCTAGTTTATCATATGATGAGTGAAAAATGTAAAATTCTACTTCAGCACCACTGTAATTATCACAACCAAGTAGGTTTCATTACTTACAAGTCAAGGCAAGAAAATAAAAAGAAAAAGAGCTATGCCAAATATTCATCTCAAGGCAAAAGGGAAATGATATATAACTGAAATATCACACATACGAGTGTGACAAAAAAGCTTGACTATGGGAACATACAAGTAACTCCACCAGGGCTATGAACACTTGCTGGCAATGGAGTAATATTTGGGAAATTATAGTCTATAACCTCATCGGATCTCTAAAAGCTTGCTGGTAGTGAGGCTCTATCTGGGATGCTTTTGAAGTTAGGATAATCCACGTAGCTAGTCATAGGATGCTAAGGATCTTTAGTGAACACAAGAATTGGAATTAACTCATTTGTACACACATGGAAAAAAGAAGATAAAAGTTTCAAGAACCAATGGGGAAGTTTTCCACATCTCCATCTGTAAATCCTAGTCACTAAGTGTGTTAAATTGAATATTCCAAAGGACCTCAAGGATCTATTGACTGCTTATCTATGAAATGTTTTGCACCTCCAATGCAATTGGTGTATTACAAATGCTAAACAAACACAGTCAACCTTGTTCGAATAGGAAATGCATCTTCATCATGCATATTGCATTAACATAGATCATGTCGAAAATGCATTGTCTCCACATGCATTTTGCAGATCATCATGTCATACAGGTTTGCACACTAGGGGCATAACTAAAACAATCCTAAAAAAAATCATATAAAGTCTTGAAAAAATCCTAAAAAAAAATCATATAAAGTCTTGAAAAAATCCTAAAAATCATATAAAGCCTTGAAAAAATTCTAAAAATCGTAAAAGTTCCTTCAAAATTAGAAAATAGTGAAAAACTTAAAATCCAAAAACATCTGCAAAATGTCCTAAAAAAATCAATTAGAAACATCCAAAAATAGTGAAAAACTTAAAAATCAAAAAACATCTGCAAAATGTCTTGAAAAAATCATCCAAAAACATTCAAATATCAATCTACATAATCCAAAAACATTGATAAAGCTGTTCTAAAAGAGATAAAAAGTGAAAATCAATCAATCAAAAAACTTGCAATAAAATGTCTTGCGAGAAACAAATACCCTAGCAGATAACCAGAAAATGCTTTGCATGAAGTTAACAAAAGATACAACTGTCTAGTCAAACATCTGCAATCAATTGATCAATCTGTCTTATCAATCATATCATATCCATATCAAGTGATCATTATCTTGTCTTAAATAGAAGAGGATACACTCGAAATCAGATAGATCGTTCTTAAACGGGGTCCACAATTTTCTGAGATCAGACACTATCAACCATCACATCGAGCAACTGAGAATGAAGGCACAAGGCCAGTATAGGTATTGAATTTTGTTCAGGTCATTCTTTATCTTTTATCATTTGGTGATAGATTATATTCCTATGCTACTCAGGGATGTCCACAAGTGACTAGAGGAGCCATGATGGGCATTATCTTTTTTCTTTGTTTGTTGTTTGTGGTGTGAACCAATGAAGTTCTAGGGAAATTGCTCTAGTGGGTGTCTGTGATAGGAGTATTCAGCTATTGAATGCCAAACATACCTTGACCCCTAGTGTATTTCCTAGAATGGAGGGGTTCACTCCTTGTCTGCTATGTGTTTGTTTCTTCAATGAGATATCTTTACATCTTGGTTCCTTATACCCTGATGTGCTAAGCTCCATTTTTCAATAATAAGGCTCAGTGATGAATATATATTGCGAAATAAAATAAATGACACAGGTTCATGATTCATTCAATTTCATTCTCATCTCATCTGTTTATTGATAGTTTGTTGATTTCCCATCTTCTTTCTAAATCACATTCTCATCTAACATTATTCTATTTCTTTCATCAAACTATTTTCTCATAGTCTATCTCAATATCATCTTCACATTACCTATCTATATCTCTAATCAACTAACTATTCTTTCATCTCACATTATTCTTTTTTTGAGAGATCATCTATGTCTTTAATGCACAAACAATCTCTCGAGGGGGCATTACACCCTAAGTATCACCGGGGCATAATTTTTTTTCATTTTCTTTGAAACAACATCATTTCGACATTGTCTCAAACAGGGGCAAATGTAGACACCTAAAAATGTCCCATTGATCATGTACTAATTATTCATCTAATTGATTAAATAATTCTTTAATTCTTTAATTAAGTTAATTAATCTTATTCTTCTAATTTCATATTTCCTCATCACCTTACTAATTATTTCTATTTCCTATTCTATCATCATTTAATCATTTTAACCATTTTCTAATGTTAATTAAATATTTATTATTTAATTAATTATGATTTATTCCCCAATTTAAATAATCTTTATTATTTAAATAAATTAATTTTCAATTTCTATCTCTAATCATCTAATCATTAAGCTTTTTCTAAATATTAATTAAATGTTATTTAATTAATTATGATTTAAATCCTTTAATTCAAATAATCTTTATTATTTAAGTAAAGTCCATTTCTAAAATAATTAAATAGTTTCTTTAAATTCTTTAATTAACTAATTAATTCTTCTAGTTCTTCAAATTCTAATTTCATTTAATTAATTCTTCCAATTCAAATACATGTGCATGATTTCAAAAATCAAATTGAAAATCAAGTCAAGTTCTAAATATATTCAAATACTAAATTGAATTTATTTGAATTAAAATCTCATGCAAAGATTATATTGAAAATCCAAGTTAAAGTGAAAGCACATGCTAAATTAATTAATTCAATCAATTAATTAATTAAATTAATTATCTCTTCAATCTCTATTTCCATCTTCGAGTTAGATTTTTCTAAATAAATCTTTCTTTGTCATCAATTAATTATCCTCCAATCATTCTTTTTCTTTCCTCGGATAGCTTTTTCTCAATTAGTTGACTCAATTAATCTATTCAATCTATTATGTTTCACCTCTAAATCAGCAGTTCAACTATCAATTTTCATGTGAGCTCACCTGAGTTCCACCTCTTGATCAATCTACTCCACCTTTCAATCAATCCTCTCCAATTATCTATAAATTGAGCATTCAATCTCCATTTTCAACAATCACGAACTTTGAATCTTTGTGTCAATTGCAGGTTGTTAGTGCAATATCTGAGAGCCACCATACCACAAAGAAGAGAAGAGCAATGGAAGTTATACACGGTCATGGAATAGGGAGTTTTGATTGATTTAATTTACAATTCCTATTTCTTGCTTCTGTGTTATTTCATTGTCTATTTGTTTGAATTCTTTGATTAGATAGGGATTCATGATTTCCGTTTGATTCTAATTGATATTTTAAAGATGAATTTTACATGCTTACACATACCATTATAAGAGTTTTTGGTATTCTGGTTACCCCTAGGAAATTGCCTATTATAGTTCAGGATAGGGCGACTTTCCTAGAAATTATGCATCAATTGGTAGAGGCAGATAAGTCTTTAGTAAGGCGTTCACACAAGAAAGGATCCATTATCCCATCACAGGTTGTGATTGGGATGTATCATTTTTAGAATAGGAAGGGCTATGCCATTCTTGAATCTATGCTAAATACGTATAGTTTGCCTTGGGCCAAATATAGGTTCTATGATTCAGAATGGTTTATTAAGGGACTTGGCAAGACCAGGTTACAATATCATTAATAAGATAAGGAAGATGATGAAGACATCATAAGAAATGCAGCTGATTATGAGGAAGTGTTGAAAAGGAAGGAATGCATAAGATTTAGTATGAGGAGAGTAGGAGAAGGAGAGAGGATAGTTCATACTCTCATGCTTGGGACTCATTACTGATTCCGGAGGCCAGAATAAGGGCAACTTTTAATAACTACCTAGATGTTGATAGT
Source organism: Cryptomeria japonica (assembly GCF_030272615.1). Taxonomy (NCBI): domain Eukaryota; kingdom Viridiplantae; phylum Streptophyta; class Pinopsida; order Cupressales; family Cupressaceae; genus Cryptomeria; species Cryptomeria japonica. The sequence continues at coordinate 696,404,331 of NC_081408.1, read as the reverse complement.
ATTCGTTTGCATCTTGAGAGGTCCCATTTGGATGTTATACCTTTGATATAAGTGGTGGAGGAAGAAAGACCTACATCCCCTCAATTAACCGGGTACCCCATTGGTCCTGCCTCCTCTCCATTGAGTACTCAAGAATCTCCTTCGACAAGTGTTAATAACTCTAAGTCGTTACACCCTTCCCCTTCAAAGAGATTGCTTGCAGAAGCAACCAAGAAAACATGTATGGTTGTTGTTAGAAAATTGGAGGAATTGATTATGTGTTGCATTGATTTTTTATCATTGATGGTAACACCAACTGTTTTGGTTATTTACTGATTTCTGGTAGGTTCTGGTAGAGCGGTTGGATTATGATACTGATCTGGTATGCTTCGGTATGCTTTGGTTTGTGGAATTGGTTTGGATCTGTCATTCATGCTATTCAGATGTGTATGATGATCATTTGGTTTAGGATTTGATCACTTAGGAGCTATCATTCATCCTAGTAAGCCTTTTGGTCACCTGTAAGAGTTTTACCGGCAGAGCTTTGTTGAATATTTTTTAATGCACTTCATAAGTGGTGTTTTTGCGGCTTCTAGATGGCTTTTGGGATGTTGTTGGTTATGTTGTTTATATTCTTGTTGATCGGTGGTGTTGCATTTAGGATAGGACCTAATGCTATCTTATTATGCTAGGTTATGGATCGGTTTAGGTAACGTGTTGGTGGATGACCCCGATGCGTCACCAGTTGGATCTATTGATTGGATTATGTTGTTTTGGTCTTAGTCTAACTTGGTTGATCATTGGATTATGGGTTTATGTTATGAATTTATTAAATCATCTTTTAGGTGGTTTACCTAATTGTTTAGGTCTTGGGTTGGTATAAATATGATGTAAGATCTCTTTGTAGATCATGGGTTTTTAGGATATAGGATTATCTATGTGAGAATAAGGTTGTAATCATATGCTGATATTTTGGCTCATCATAGGTGATCAAATTGGGCTGGTGAAAGAGGTTTAAGACCTCTGATACTGAGCTTAATCGGAATTGTAATCAGGCATATGAGATGATATTCTTCTAGTTCACTCTTCTTTTCAGATTGTAGTCTAGATTTATTTTTTAGTCAATGAGGCTCCTTTTGTGATGAGGAGTGCACTCTAAGTTGTTGGCCTTCCTACACGTGCAGGCCCCTATTTTTGTAATCACATACTGCAAAAGTATTATCCAACTGTGGGTAGGCTTCCCACAGTGGTTTTTCCCTTTACCAGGTTTTCCACATACAAATATTGGTGTTATCTTTTGTGGATGATTGGTAATTGTTATGTGGCTTACATTTGTGCTTAACTGTTATATCTACTATTTTGGTATTTAGTTTATATATTCTGGTAATAAGGTTTTAATGCTTAAAGTTCTATAATCTATACACAACTGATTCACCACCCTCCACCTCTCAGTTGTCCACTAATTATCTAAGTTGTATAAAAATTGGTATCAGATCTTGGTCCTCTCTGCAGAAGCTTAATCGGTTGAGGAAGAACCTATGGCGTCTAATAGTTCAAGTTCATCTACAGTTGTTTTTTGAAGAGAAATTCCTAGGCTTGATGGAACAAATTATAGAGTATGGAAGATTCAGATGGAGACTCATCTGAGATGTCTTGGTAAGGAGATTTGGGAGATCAATGAGAAAGGATATACACCTCATAATCTAGTATCTGGCAATCACCCTCTGGCAGGCTTGGATAAGGACATTGAAAATGATTGTAGAGCTAGAGAAGCCCTTTTGTGTGCACTTTCTGATCAGCAAGTTATGGGACTAACTGACAAATCAACTGCAAAGGCTATATGAGATAAATTGGAGACTCTGAATGAAGATGGAAGAAAATGAAAGGATTACTGCTTTTATGGAGAGATTTAATGAAATTGTTCTGGGAATTTAGTGTTGTGGTGGATCTCTAAGTGGAGATGAAATAATTTCTAAAGTATTGAGATCTTTGCTACCAACTTATATGATGAAGGCTACTACAATTAATTAGTTGAGAACAATGGAAAAAAACCTTGGTTGGGAAGTTATTTGCTTTTGAGCTTGAGGAATTTGGTCCTTCTAGAGTTGCAAAATCTGAACCTTATTTTCATGCATCTACATCATCTACCGACAAGAGTGATTTGAAAGCCCTATATGCTAAGGAAATAGAGGAAATGAAGAAAGAAGATGAAGAGTTTGAGCAACTTGAATCCTTATTTTCTAGAAGAGTACCTAAAGGTCCGACAGGAAGTAAGTATGATGGAAAATCACCTTTTAATTGTTTTGCATGCAATAAGATAGGTAATTTTGCATCTAGATGTCTTGAAAGGAATTTAATATTTGAGGAAAGAGATAGAAGGTCTTGTAGGCCTAACCATGATTATCAGAACAAGCATAAGTGCAGAAAAAGAAAAGACTAATCATGCTACTATGCGGATGAGGAAGGTGTGACTAGTTATGATTATGAACCGGCACAAGATTCAGCTAGTGGATCCGACAATGGAAAGGAATGGCTATTTTTAGCTATAAAGGAAGATGATCTAGTACCTGAAGAAAAGGCTGTTGCTGCTAAAGTTGAAGACAAGGATGAATGGGTGATAGATAGTGTATGTTCACATCATATGATTGGAGATAAAAGAAAGTTTATATCTTTGCAAGAATTTGATGGCTATCTGGTTATATTTGGAGATGACAAAGCATGCATGATCAAGGGAAGAGGAACTATATCATTGGATGGTAAGCATAATAATGATAATGTTTATTATGTTGAAGGTTTAAGGCATAATATTTTGAGTGTAGTATAGTTGGTGGATAAGAGATTTCCATTACAGCTCAAGGATGGAAAATGCAAGATTATTAACAAATCTAGATTGGAGATTGTAACTAGTACTCAGACTAAAGGTAACATCTTTCATTTTAACTCTAGTGAGAAGACATGTTTGATTGTTGATGAGAGTTGGATAGGGCATAAGAGGTTTTGTCATGTGAATTTTGATTGCATTGTAAAGATCAGTTCTACTATGGCAGTTAGAGATATACCTAATATTGTGAAGCCCTATAATCTGGTGTGTAAGGAATGTCAAATGGGAAAGCAAGTTGGAACTTCTTTTAAGAGTATACAAGACAAATCTAATGATGTTCTTGATCTTATTCATACTTATTTGTGTGGTCCTGCTAGAATCAAAAGATTTTAGGGTGATAAACATTTTATGCTAATCATTGATGACTATTCTAGAATGATGTGGGTTACTTTTCTAAGGGAGAAATCTAAAGCATTTGAAAATTTTAAGATCTTTAAAGCTAAAGTTGAGATAGAGACAAGATTAAAGATTAAATGCTTAAGGTTTGATCAGGGTAGAGAATTCATATCCGATGAATTTAATAGTTATTTTGAAAATAATGGGATAAGAAGACAGTTATCTGCACCCCGGACACCTCAGCAGTTATATGGACTTGTGGAAAGGAAGAATATAACTATCTTGGATGTGGCTAGAACTATAATGATGGAAGATAATCTGCCTCATATCTACTGGAGAGAAGTTGTGAGCAAGATGGTATACACATTCAATATAGTTCATATCAAAGGATACACCGGTAAGACACCTTATGAGTTGTAGTTTGGTCATACACCTACAGTTAAGTATTTCAGAATATTTGGTAGTAAATGCTATATCAAAAGAGATGATTCCATTAAAAAGTTTGATCCTAGATGTGATGAAGGGATATTTCTTGGTTATTCTAATGAAATCAAAGCATATAGATATTATAACAAAAGATTGTAGAGAAATGTGGAGAGCACTAATGTCAAGGTGGATGAGTAGAACAAAAGTCAAATCAGAAGTTACGAGAGAGAACCGATAGTGTAAATGATCATAACTGAACCAGTAGCGCCTACACCAAAACATAATGTTTAACCAAATATTTCAGCAGTATCAAAAAATTCAACAGTAATTGAAGATCAGAGCAGAGGAATAGAAAATCAGAAGACTCCTAAGTATGTTAGGTTAAATCATTAAGAAGATCAGATCATTGGAGCCAAGAATAAAGGAGTGATGACAAGAAGAAGGTTGGAAGCTAATGAGGTATGTTTAATTTCTCAAGTTGAACCGGAATAAGTAATTGAAGCTTGTAAAAATAAATGTTGGATGAAAGCTATGGAAGAGGAATTAGATCAAATAGAAAACAATCATACATGGACTTTAGTTCCCCAGCCTAAAAATAAGAATGTTATTGGAACTAAATGGGTTTTGAGGAATAAATTAAATGAAGATGGATAAGTTGTGAGGAATAAGGCTAGATTGGTTTGTAAAGGATATTTTCAGAAGGAAGGAATTGATTATGATGAGACTTTTGCTTTAGTAGCTAGGATTGAAGCTGTGAGATTATTTCTTGCTTATGTTGCCCATGAGAACTACAAGGTTTATCAGATGGATGTTAAGTGTGCATTTTTTAATGGATATCTTGAAGAGGAAGTTTACATTGAGAAGCCTGATGGATTTTCACTTTTAGATGACAAAAACATGGTTTGCAGGTTAAGGAAATCTTTATATGGATTGAAACAAGCCCCTAGAGCTTGGTATGCAAGATTGGATAAATATCTTCTGAAGCTTGGTTTCACTAAACGTAATGTTGACAATAATTTATATTATAAGATCATTGATGATGACATATTGATTGTTAAATTATTTGTTGATGATATCATGTTTGGAGGTGAGGATAAGTTATGTATAGAATTCTCTATTAATATGAAGAATTAATTTGAGATGTCTATGATTGGGGAGGTGAAATTTTTCTTAGGTTTGCAGATTACTCAGACTGATAAAGGTATTTTTATCTATCAAACTAAGTATGCTAGGGAGTTGTTGAATAAATTTGGTATGGAAAATTCTAAACCGGTTGGTACTCCTATGGTTACAAATGAGAAATTGACTAAGATAGATGCATCAACACCGGTAAATCCTACAAGGTACAGGTCTATTATTGGAGGTTTTTTATATCTGACTCAGACTAGACTGGATATAATAAATGTAGTTTGTATTATATAAAGATATTAGAGTGGTCCTAGAGAGAATCATGAGAGTGCGTTCAAAAGGATTTTCAAGTATTTGCAAGGAACAACTGAATATGGTTTGTGGTATCCTAAAACTGATGGCTTTGCACTATGTGCATATATAGACGTAGATTGGGCTGGAGATGTTGATGATCGGAAGAGCACGTCTGGTGGAACTTTCTTTCTTGGAAAGAAACTTGTTTCATGGATCAACAAGAAGCATTCATGTACCTCTTTATCTATTGTTGAAGCTCGATATGTTATTGTTGCTACTAACTATACACAAGTTCTATGGATGGATTGTAATGAACCGACAATTATTGACTTTGATAACTCTGCTACTATTGACATATCAAAGAATCTAGTATTTCATTCTAAAACAAAGCACATATCTATCAAGTAAAAATATTTGAAGGATAAGGTGGAAGCAAATAAAGTCAGATTGGTTTATGTGAACACTAAAGAGATGGTTGCAGATATCTTCACTAAACCCTTGTCAAAGGAATCATTTGAGTACTTTAGAGATAGATTGGGGGTTTCTACCCCTCCGGTAGAGACTTGAGTGATGTTGATTGGCATAAGCCCAGTATGCATTTACAAAGCTACTATTCATTATGGATTGATGTGTTGGTGCTACTACTTAGGGGGAGTAGTTAGTTGTGTGGTTCAATGGGTTTATGATTTTTCTTTGATGTTTATGTTAGATTTTTAGCATTGATGTCAAAGGGGGAGAGATATATGTGAAAAACAAAGCTTAACAGAATACCAGTCAAAGGGGAGAGATCATAGCTTAACAAGGATATCATTATTCATAGGGGGAGTTTGTTAATTTTATTGTAATATCATCTTATGGAACAATTTTGGTTGTCTTCCTTTGGGGTAGACTTGTTTGGCATTTCTTTGCACTTGGATGTTTTTCACATCTAGTGTTTCAATCAATGCCAAAGGGGGAGATTGTTGGCAAATTGGAGGAATTGATTATGTGTTGCATTGATGTTTTGTCATTGATGGCAACACCGATTGTTTTGGTTGTTTACTGATTTTTGGTAGAGCGGTTGGATTATAATATTGATCCAGTATGATTTGGTATGCTTTGGTTTATGGAATTGGTTTGGATCTGTCATTCATGCTATTCAGATGTGTATCACGATCAGTTGGTTCAATATTTGATGACTCAAGAGCTATCATTTGTTCTAGTAAGACTTTTGGTCACCGGTAAGGGTTTTACTGACAAAGCTTTGTTGAAGATCTTTTGATGCACTTAATAAGTGGTGTTGGTGCAACTTCTAGATGTCTTTCAGGATGTTGTTGGTTATATTGTTCGTCTTCCCTTTGATTGGTGGTGTTGAATTTAGGACCAGACCTAATGCTATCTTATTCTGCTAGGTTATGGATGAGTTTATGTAATGTGTTGGTGGATGATCTTGATGCGTCACTGGTTGGATCTATTGATTGGATTATGTTGTTTCAGTCTTAGGATGACTTGGTTGATCATTAGATTGTAGTTTTATGTTATGAATTTATTGTATTATCTTTTAGCTAGCTGACCTAATTGTTTAGGTCCCGGGTTGGTATAAATATGATGTAAGATCTCTTTGTAGATCATTGGTTTTTTAGATATGGGATTAACTGTGTGTGAATAAGGTTGTAATCATATGCAAAGATATTGGTTGATCATAGGTGATCAAATTGGTTTGGTGAAAGAGGTTTAAGACCTCTGGTACTAAGCTTAACTGGAACTATACTCAGGCATAGGAGATGCTATTCTTTGAGTTCACTCGTCTTTTTGGATTGTAGTCTGAATTTATTTTGTAGTTAGCGAGCCTCCTTTTCTGATTAGTAATGCGCTCTAGGTTGTTGGCCTTCCTGCATGTGCAGGCCCCTCTTTTTGTAATCAGATACTTACTGCAGAAGTATTAACTGACTGTGGGTAGGCTTCCCATCGTGGTTTTTCCCTTTACCAATTTTTCCATGTACAAATATTGATGTTATCTTTTGTCGATGATTAATAATTGGTCTATGGCTTATATTTGTGCTTAACTGTTATATCTCCTATTCTGGTATTTGGTTTATGTACTCTAGTAATAAGGTTTTAATGCTTAAAGTTCTATAATCTGTTGACAAATTATTCACCCCCCTCTTTATTGTCCATTGGTTATTTGAGTTTTCTAACAGGTGCATCATCTTCTAGTGATCCTCTTTATCAAGTTCTAAAGAGCCCAAGGGTCATTAATCCATTGCACATGCTCTCCACGAGAAGGGAAATTCCATTTCAATCATATACAGGCTTTGAGTTCCAAGGGGATGAGCCTTTGTTAATCTGAGAGGACCTAGTTACTACTGACAGGGGGGTTGAATCAGTATTAACAACAATTTCAAACTTAAAACTTGAATTTACAATTCGTCACCAAATAAATCACAAACCAGTAATAAACTCTTTACCATTACCGGTAATCACTTATAACCAATTGTTAAACTGGTTTATCAGAACTACTCACTAATTGTTCATCAACATACATAAACTAAAAGTAAAACATGATAGCACATAAAAACATTCACCATATGAATACAATGTTTTTCTCGTGGAAACCTAAATAGGAAAAACCACAATGGGAATTGGTACCCACAAAAATTGTGCACTCCTTTGGAATGTGCCCTGTTAGGAGCCTAGCCTAGTTAAAAGATTACAAAGATGCCTTGTTAGGAGCATACCTTGTTAGGAGTCACCCTGTTAAGGGATTTAGATGATGAGCCACGTTAGGAGCTTTGACCTATTAGGATCAACCTCGCAAGAGGATTTAACACTCAGATGTTGAGCTTGCTGGTTAAGGGATTTACAATGTAAGGCTTGTTAGGCCCTACCTGGTTAAAGGATTTTGTTTCTGTAATTGTAAGGATAACAATAATGAATGATCTTGGTATAGCACTTAATTGCTTGCTTGATCAGATCTAATTCTTTCTCTAAATCTTCTACACTTTGGTAGATATCATACTCTGATTTGGCTTCACACTATTCTCAAAATCACCGACACAACAAACATCAACTGTACCAACCTAAATAACCTTTACAACTTAGTTGGTTATAAATCCCTAAGACTTACAACATAGATCATCATAGATCTTTACAACTCATTACAGATCATCATTAATCATCATATGGATCATTATAATCAATTACAAATCAATTACAATCATTAAATGATCACTGCATCTTGATCAGATACAAAGTCTAACCCTTAGAACACTCTTCTAAGCACTTCATTGTTTCCCAAGAAATTCCATCTTCAAACACTCCAAAAAATCATTAAAACACTTCATGTGGTTTGTGCCACATCACCTCCAACATTTGAACTTAATTTAGATCACGCCAAACCACAAATCATTATCGGTTAATAGAATTCTTTACCGGTCCTTACTCCCTACCAAAAATACAACAAAATTCATAAACATGATTTTTGATAACCAAAACATGATGCAGTTCTGGTCATATACATATTACAATGATACAAATTCACATTCCAAACCGCAAAACTTCAATCATCACTAATCGCCAGATCTAATCAAAACATTTCCTCATTTACTGGTTAAGGTCCTAATTCCCAGTTCACTATCTTCAATACTAGTAAGGCATTTCTAGTAGACCAAAAAGATTTAGATGAAAAAATACAACATAGTAAACATTAGTTTCCATCAATGACAACACAAATAACTGATCAAATTCATCCAATCATGCAATCTCAATCTCTTCATCACAATGTCATCACAAACATTCATTTAACAGTTAAGTCATTATTCTTCATTTGCATCAGTTATGCCAATCATGCCAATATTTTGCCCCTTTGGCATTGATGGCAACACCAACATAAACACCAACATATTCAACTAAAATCACGCTGCTTAGTTCCGGAACTGCTTTGCTACACTTCACTCTTCTGTCGGTTCTTCTCTTCTCTTCTTCATTTCTTCTCCCTCTTTATGTTACACATCTTCTCCTCCTTAGGCTAATATATTTCTTCTCCCTCTTTGACAGCAATGCCAAAGGTGCATATGCATCGCTAGTCATCAAACTTGTTTCTATTGTCTTCAACATCTCTACAAATCTCATCTAAGTTACTCCCCTTGTGGAGTAGCCATCATTTCATCAATCTACAGTGAAAAAAATGTATTCATTAAGCCCACTAGATTGATGCATCTCCTTCATCTTGGTTATTCTTATGTAGGGGTCCGGCCCCTAATTTACCTCTAAGGTACTCAAATGTAGTCTTCGACAATGGTTTTGTGAAAATGTCTACTAGCTTCTCTTTGCTTGTCACATACTCCATTTTGACTTGTTTTTCCTATACTCTATCCCTTAGAAGTGAAATTTCAATTCTATGTGTTTAGTTCTTGCATGTAATATAGGATTTTTTGAAATATTAATTGCACTTATATTATCACAATAAATAATTACTAGTTCAGACATATAAAGTTTAAAACCTTCTGACACATGTCTCATCTAGATTGCTTGCATGCAATTCATTGATGCTGCAACATACACTACCTCTATTGTTTACTATGATACACATGTTTTATTCTTACTTGTCCAAGAAACCAATCTACCTCCAAGAAGAAAAGCTCCACCAGTAGTGCTTTTCCGTTCATCAACATTGCCTACCCAATCTACATCAGTAAACACTTCCAAAGAACAATTATTTTTATAAGGATACAATAGGCCATAATCTATTGTTTCTTTCAAGTACAAGAATATCCTTTTCACTACTACCAAGTGAGTCTCCTTGAGATCCTTCTGAAATCTAGCAACCAAACTAGCAACATGTGCTATATCAGGCCTACTGTGAACAACATAATGCAACTTACTAATCATGGACCTATATTATTTTTCATCGACAAAGAGTGAATCATCTTGTTTAGACAATTTACAACCTGTCACCATCGGAGTACCAATCAGTTTACAATCCTCTATGCCAAATGTTTTCAATACTTCCTTTACATACTTACTCTGACAAATAAATATTCCACCATCCAATTCCTAGACTTGTAACCCAATAAATAACTTAATATGACCAATAAGAGACATCTCAAATTATTTCTTCATCTACTCAGCGAAAGCCATACATAAATCATCATCACCTCCAAAAATTATATCATCTACAAATACTTCAACTATCAACACTCAGTCTCCATCAGTCTTAAGATATATGTTACTATCCTCACTGGTACACTAGAATCCTATCTTGCTTAGGTGTGCATGAAATCTTTCAAACCATGGTCTCGGTTCCTGCTTCAATCCATACAGTGCCTTATGTAACTTTAAAACCATATCTTTATCCTCGGACAAAGAAAATCCATCTGGTTGTTCTATGTACACTTCTTCCTCAAGGATACCATTAAGAAAAACATATTTAACATCCATCTAGTAGACCTTAAAGCCTTTAAATGTAGCATAAGCAAGTAACATTCTTACTCTTTCCAATCTTGCCACCAGTGCAAAGGTTTCTCTATAATATTCTTCTTCTTCTTGTGCATAGCCTTTGCATACCAACCTTGCTTTATTCCTCACAACCTTGGCTTCTTCATTCAACTTGTTTCTAAAGACCCATTTAGTGCCAATCACATTATTATCTTCCATTTGGGAACAAGTGTCCATGTCTTGTTCTTCTCTATCTGATCCACTTCCTCATTCATAGCATTAATCCAATCATCATCCTTCAATGCCTCTCTTACTATTTTAGGCTCAATAGTAGAAATCAGATAGGAGTTTTCTCTGATTTTCCTTCTTGTTTGTACACCAGCATTTTTATCTCCTATAATTTGTTCTTCACAGTGATTAAATCTGACATATCTTGGTACTACCGGTTCCTGTGTTGTGCCTTATTCTTCGTGTTGGTGACATATCTTGGTACTACCGGTTCATTGCTTTCTTCATTTACCCATTGAGCACCTATTTCTGCATTTTCCTGCTCATCATTCTTTTGTACTTCTGGTTCAACAAACACAAGTTTTTCTTCATCTTTCTCAAGTTTAGATCTCCTAGACTTATCATATTTCTCAGATATTTCATCTACCTTCACATTTGCACTCTCAATGATCATTTTTGTTCTCTTGTTATAACATTTGAAATCCTTACTCTTTGTAGAGTAACCAAGAAAAATACCTTCATCACACTTTGCATCAAACTTTCGAGTAAAAAATCATGTTTAATGAAACATTTACTCCCAAAAAATTTAAAGTAACTGACATTAGGAGTCTTGCCATGCCATAATTCATAAGGTGTTTTGTTGTTACCTCTCTTGACAAGTACCTAGTTCAAAGTGTAAACAATAGTGCTGACTACTTCTCTCCAAAACATTTTTGGTACTTCTCCTTAAATCAACATGGTTCTAGAAGCTTCAACAATTGTTCTATTCATTCTCTCTGCTATCCCATTCTATTGTGGAGTTCTAGGAGCTGATATCTACCTCTTGATTCCTTATTCATCACAAAACTTCACAAACTCATCAGAAGTAAATTCTCCTCCCCTGTTAGATCTTAAACATTTCAAATTCTTCCCAGTTTCTTTCTCAACTAAAGCTTTGAATGGTTTGAATTTACTAAATGCCTCAGACTTTTCTCTTAGAAAAGTTACCCACATCATTTTGGAAAAATCATTAATGAAAATCATGAAATATCTATCACCAAAATAGCTCTTAGTCCTCATAGGACCACAAAGATCAGTACGAACCAAATCTAGAATATTTTTTGAAGAGAAAGACTAACTCTTAAAAGACATAGAAGTGGTCTTACCCATCTGATAGTCCTTACATGACAC